>NC_084553.2:43855950-44063450 GCF_033978685.3 Nerophis lumbriciformis | reverse complement strand
AATTGAAAATAAACATGCTTATTTCGAAATTGTTTTTTATGCAGTTTACCTTATTGATCATAAAAATATCTGATAAAATACAAATGTTTTGTAAAAAAAACAAAAAAACATCTTATGTATGAAATATTATTCTTATGCATTCTCCTTGTTTCAACCTTGTTTCTTGTTGTCTTTGTATCTTTTCCATCAACAAGAGGAGAATACCTTGGCAGTTTGTACGAGCTTAGACTCAACATAGGCACATAGCTAAAAGAGTTTTGATGTACCTGCAGTAGTGATTTCTATGTATGTATGTATGTATGTATGTATGTATGTATGTACTGTATGAATGTCTGTCTGTGCAAGTGAGAAAGTATAATGTTCGATCGTCCAATTTGTATAGTCAGGACACAGACTGACCTGAAACACGTCTTTGCAGACCATAGGACAGCTTCTTCACATATTTTCATTGCTTGTGTGAACGGATTCTGCTTCAGAATAGTGCAAGCGGAGGGTGCTGCCCTCGGACTACCAGATACACTGTTAGTCATGTTTTTAATAGTTTGTTTTTCTGATTCGATGGGTGTCATCTTCTTCTTCTCGGCGCTTTTCTTTGCACGTTCTCATTTCCAGTGGTTGGAGGGCAGGATTGTGTCGATCTCTAGCTGTGGACAAATATTACTTAATCCGCAGCAGGGAGGCTCGCAACTTAAATAACTCGTAATAAACAATTAAGAGTGAAAGTTTACATTGGTTTCCGCTCCCTCAAACACAAACATTGTAATCTGGATTGTTTTCCCTGGCTGCAAGCGATGTGACAAGGTCACAGCCCTTCCCTGTCTTTCATGGCCTGTTGTTGACTTTTCTTGGCCTGACTGGCTGTGCTATCGCGTTTGCGAGGCACCAAGGTCGCGGAACAGAGACACGCTTCAGGCTTACACACACATATGCATCCACGAAAAACACACGCCACACACAAACGTACCGCCCCACCCCACGCCTTTGACGCTTCACACCACGTGGTATGACGGAAAATGGAGCAGCGCCCCTAGTGGCTGGCAGCTTCAGGCCGGATGTTCGCCCCCTTACCCCTTGTTGCAAGTCTCAATTTATATGTCGTAATCAGTGTAACTAGTTACAGTTACTAGTTACTTTAATTCAAAAGTAACTCAGTTACTAACTCAGTTACTTACACCAAAAAGTAATGCGTTACTAGGAAAAGTAACTATTTAGTTACTTCTTTTTTTTTTTTTTTTTTTTAAGGCTTCCATTAATGCCCTTATAGCCTTCATTTCAGTACTGTTATTGCACTGGCGAATAATACAATCTGTTGATCAACTTGACATGCATTTGCATCACTGAACTCTGCTAAGCCATGTGGTCTACGTTCAACACAAAGACAAAGATATGTTTCAAAGGGCCAATTTATTTTGGGCCAGAACAAGTTGACAAAACTATTTTAAATAGCTGCAACATAACATACATAAGTAACAAACCGCATAATAACAACATGTAAGAACATGTCACAACATAGCTGTAAACCTGGCTTCACCCAAGGAAGACACACATGACATGACATGATTATATGTCATGTCACTATATATACCGCACACATACTGCTATACACACGCCAAACCAGGCGTTTTCTTCTCTCAAGGAATTGTGAAATAAAATCATGTCTTCAGGAGATCAACACTGTACTGAAGCATAGAACACTCTACACATTTCCCAAGTTTTAGTTTAGAGATAAGGAAAGATTGGCCTGGCCCACTAGGATTCCTCTTTATGTTTGTGAACTTTATAGTATATACATTTAGAGTGATGTGAGAATCAAACACTCTAGAAGTCTATAATGAAAGAGCAACAGTATATAAGACAATTCACAGAGTGTGTACCTTCAGTGCTGAATGAGGAACAGAGGCAGAATTTGGAGTGTTTTCTTTAGCTCGCTTTCCATGTTTATGTACTCACTGTCCACTGTGTCCAGCTGCCTGAAAGCGGGTGACTCCACTGTAGAAATAACCTGCATGTCTTCTAGCACATACGCTGCAATGGCTCTATCAATGTTGTCCTGGCTAGCAGTCCCTCCGTTAAAATCCAGCCACTGTTGGAGGTGCAGGTGAAGTGTGTCTCTCTTTACTAGCTTCGTCAAAGCATGTTGATTTTGTAGCTGTTTCAGCAGGATTGAATTGCTGTTTTGGGCAGTATATAGGATCTTTGATCCAAGACACAACTTACATTTAACTAAAATGCTCTTTTCTTTGTGCTCGACAAAAGAAAAGTAGTGAGAATATCTCCATGTTAAGAAACTCGACTTCTGCTCCGCCATGATGTCTTGCTAGTAAACACAGACACTACATGGTTAGATTGGAGAATGATAAGTTATAACTGGGAAATATGTCTCTTGTGTTCATGTTAGCAGGGCAGCACAGTGGTAGAGGGGTTAGTGCATGTGCCTCACAATACGAAGGTCCTGAGTTCAATCCCGGGCTCGGGATCTTTCTGTGTGGAGTTTGCATGTTCTCCCCGTGACTGCGTGGGTTCCCTCCGGGTACTCCGGCTTTCTCCCACCTCCAAAGACATGCACCTGGGGATAGGTTGGCAACATTAAATTGGCCCTAGTGTGTGAATGTGAGTGTGAATGTTGTCTGTCTACCTATGTTGGCCCTGTGATGAGGTGGCGTCTGAATGCAGCTGAGATAGGTCCCAGCACCCCCCGCGACACCCGAAAGGGACAAGCGGTAGAAAATGGATGTTAGCATTTAAACTAGCTAGCAAGCTAAACCTAGTTGGTCCATACGTTTATCAAAGTGTTGTTATCAATCACGGTTTTTCGTTACTTTTTATTTAATACGGTAGTACTAACCATCGAGAGTTTTACTGCCGGTATCATTATTACCATTTATCATTACATCCTTACCTGCTAAGCCGCAATCAGTTCTATTTCTGGATCTACTGTATGGGTATCATCTGTTATGATATCACAATAAATACCATCCGTAGAAAAAGCTAAACTCATTGAGTCTATCTTTAAGATGCTCACTACGCATGACGTCATTCATCACCTTCCATTGTTGTAGAATGTTCTCTCATTTATGTGGACAGTTTCACCTTTTCTTCCTAGATAAAACCTTTGTTCTAAATAGACTTTTAGCTGGAAAAGTATTCAGCATTCTGCTTTGAGTCATCTGTCATCGAAGGAAATGAGTCATAGCGACCACGGTCTTCTGTTGTGCTCAGTTATCTTCCACAAGTCCAAGAAGCCCTTTTACTTTGGTGTCAGTCTGATCCCAGTGAGGGTGTCCTATCTCCTGGCGTCCATGCAGGGTTATCAGCTCTGGTCCACCTCAGACCTCACACATTGCCATCAAGGCGGTTGGCATGAAGCTTGTGTTGAACCTACGTATGGTGCTTAATTCCATGGAGAATAAATGGTCTCAATAACCGTGCCTATCACTTTTATCTGATCTATTTGTCGAGGTCAGCCGTGTTTATTCGGGGTAACTTTCCACCCCGCAGTATTTAAAGACCCCCCCACCAAGCATAGAACAAATTTGTCAATTGTTATTCTTGTCAAAGCAGAGTTATAAGCCCACACTTGCCCCATGTGTTTTGAGTTGGGTCTGAGTGCCGAGTGGGGCATGTAGTGTTGACTCTCGGGTGAAAAGCGGCCTTGATCCGTCCCTGCGTGGTCACTTCCAGGTCGGACGTGAGCGTGTTGGAGAACACGGGGGGTGGAAGCAGGATATCAGAGACAGGGCAAATAAACAAAGCTGTCAGCCGTAGCATGGTCCTCTGACCTGCGCTGTCCCATCTGTTTTCTTATCTACTCCAGCGCTAATACTGAGAACAAGTGACACCTCTCCCTGCTAAGCACTCGCTGTTTTCCTTCCACTTATACGCCATGTCGTGGCTTGCTCAGGCTGTTGTTCATTCTAACGTAGTTTATGACGCCAATAAATTAAAAAAAGCCAATACACTATAGCATTTTGGTGGAGTGATGACATTTACAGTCAGGACATTGTGCCTATAGAAGTGAAAATAGCAGTATGGAGGTGGTCTGCACATTCTGCAAGTTGTTGGAAGGAATCAATCTCTAGGATTTTTTTGTCCATTCATCCTGGAGAACATTTGTGAGGTCAAAGGTTTTATTTCTGTTCATTCCAAAGATGTTTGACATGATTCCTGCACCGAAAACATCCAAGGATGTCTTTATGGACCTTGAACATACAAAGTATAGAACGGGCCCACATCTCAATGTGACAGTATCTTTTTAAGGATAGAAACCGACCTAGGACAAACCAAAGAATGTACCTGTAATGGATGCTGACCAGGGGTCTCAAACTCAAATGACCTGATTCTAAAGTATTCACTTCAGAATCAGATTTTAACCATGTGACTAAATTTAAAAACTTCTACCAACAGTTATAGTGACCCCAGCTCACTTGACAATATTGCGTTCCCTCGAACAGGGGTCCCCAAAATAAATGCATGAAATATACAACTCACTATAACGCTAAATTAGTGGGAGCCCTGTTTCTTTGCAGTGAGATTCTCAGCAGGTTGATGGTAGTACATACCATCAACCTGCTGGGGACTGCTGATGGAAATCAGCCTTTGGCTGCAATCTGTCACATTTATATTTTATTTGTTCATTGATGTGCATTGCATCATGTCACAAAGTTATAACATATATAAGGAATGGCGACTTCTTATGAAGAGTTGTATTGTTTATCTATAAACATGCTTATTGGTGTGTTTAGTGAGACAGGCGAAGTTAAGTTGGAGAAAATGCAGTCGTTTATAAGTTATTTAATGTTTCTGTGCAGCTCGGTAGCAAATGCGTCAGGGACTGGTACCAGTCCCCCGACTGGTGGTTGGTGTCCCCTGCCCTAGAAGATGGTCTAAGACACTTTTGCGTTCTTACAGAAAGTTGCTCTTTGTGTTGCTCAATGTTTTTTTGTACGGTAATTTCTGTAACTTTGGCATTATTTGAGTTAATGTTCTTGCTAATGGGATTCAAAATTGCCACAATATATTCAACTAGTAGCCGCCACAGGCTGAAATTACACTAAACTATGAAGTAAGGGTCACAAAATATGGCATGTGGACCTTGAGACTCTTGTTGTCGACCAGGAAGGATGTGGAAAGTGAGACTTATTGACCAAGAGATGTTAACTCTTCGATATGCCAAGGCACTAAATTCTTTCACAAGGAAATCCTGCAAAATCGGCGCTTCAGAACCATAACAGAAGGCTTAGCAGTGCTTCTTGCACAGACCAAAGCCAAGCGAGACATTGGCAAATGCATGTGCGATCCAACAATTATAGTGGACTGTTGGACAGTGAACCTGCCTCTGTTACAATTCTGGTTATACCTTGGAAGCTGGAAAATGTGCAAACTTTGACCTATCATTTTGCATTGGGGCTTTTGACAGAGAATAGCAGCTCGCTAAAAAGAGATAAAAAATACATTTTGAAAGAGGTTACTATTGATAACATATTAGATAAAGAAGGGGCTTCACGGTGGCAGAGGGGTTAGTGCATCTGCCTCACAATACGAAGGTCCTGAGTAGTCTTGGGTTCAATCCCGGGCTCGGGATCTTTCTGTGTGGAGTTTGCATGTCCTCCCCGTGACTGCGTGGGTTCCCTCCGGGTACTCCGGCTTCCTCCCACTTCCAAAGACATGCACCTGGGGATAAGTTGATTGGCAACACTAAATTGGCCCTAGTGTGTGAATGTTGTCTGTCTATCTGTGTTGGCCCTGCGATGAGGTGGCGACTTGTCCAGGGTGTACCCCGCCTTCCGCCCGATTGTAGCTGAGATAGGCTCCAGCGCCCCCCGCGACCCCAAAGGGAATAAGCGGTAGAAAATGGATGGGGATGGATAGATAAAGAAGTACAGTATGCTGTTTTGTCCATATAGTTTTATTGGTATTAGTCTGGAATTTGACATACTATTCCTTCGTGGTAGAGATGTCACAATCCCGTTTGGATATTTGCCTTTTTTAACTGATCGGGGATCAACAAATGAGCTGCCGAGCCCAGCCGATCTTTACCGCAGGTGTGTTGTCCCAGTGTTTACCTGGCTAAAGATTGTACTCCCGTGAAAGATTCTTTCAAAATGGATGCATGCACAGGTAGAAACAATTACGTTTCCATATTCCTTGTTATACAGATGCAGGAGTTTCATTAATTCCAGGAGGGTGCATGTCTTGTCAGTACACCGACTCGAATTTGAGAGCAAGGTGCAAGGGATGTGTCATTGTCATCTTATCACAGTGCAAAGACGCTTCTAAGATACTAATTCTCGCCACCATGGTGTAAAATAAACTGAGTTTCTTCCAATAACATTATCAATGGAGGACTAGAATAAAAGGAATGGCAAAGCATGCTACACACACACACACACACACACACACACACACACACACACACACACACACACACACACACACACACACACACACACACACACACACACACACACACACACACACACACACACACACAAGACACTATCTGCTAAAGCTTCAATGTGAGGGGTGACCGATCCAGATTTCCATACTATTGATACCTAGTATACTATTGGTATATAAACAATACTAAAGCGATTGGATCAATCTTTTTGCTATTCTCAATATTGCAAAATATTTTGCGTTGTTTTTGTTATTGTTTACAAAATCAGGGAGTACGTCTCTGGCTTTGAGGGAGAAACCCAAATGATTTAATTAGGAGCCAATAGCAGTTTTTGTTTAGTTATTCTGCCCTTGACACTTTATTTTGAAAACATGTATTTAGCCTTCAATAGCACAAATCACCTGATTTAAAACCAATACTAACAAATTCTAAATGTAATAAAATAGGCTTTATAAAAGTATGTTATTGTGTTTATTTTACTTATTAGTTCAAATGTTCTGGTCTATAATCGATCGTCAAAGTATCAAGGCAGGACTCAAAAATATCTGTTTGGATCGTAGGCCAAAAATGGTCATCAGGACTGTTTAGGGGTGCAGCGTTACATGTATAGGATTGTTCTGCATGGTGCAGAGGCATTCCCACATGACGTAGAAACAGGAAGTGTTAATGACACGCATCGACTCTGCAAATAAATACAGTGCAGACCATGGCGTCATGGTGTGTGATCGTGTCAAACAGAAGCCAGAGCTTAAAACCCCTCTTCTGTAGGGGAATTACCTCAATAGAGTTAATACAAACGCTAAGCCGTTTAAAGTGTTGCATATAGTTCCCTTAATGTACCAAATATCCACCGAACGCTCACGTTAAAACCAAGGTACATACCGGTTCTTAAGTATGGCGTACTATTGCACCCATTCTATTTCTTCATAACAGAGCATAGTCAAGCCAGTGGCCCTCAATCTGTCCTTGTTCTGGTTTTGTTGCTGTGTCCAAGATCTTATACACAATATTTAGTCTCTGCCTATTGTCTTGCTATTTGGCGTGGACAACATGCAAAGCTATCACTGTCATTCTCGGCGGAGTGGATGGGTGCTTGATGGTGCCAATCGTTGGGGAGGGCGTACAGGCTGGGTCTCATTAATGAGTCTCTCAAGGGATTGAGATGAAGGAATCTGGATTGAAGGGGCGGAGTAACAACAGGAAAAGAGGCGTGCAATTTTGCAAGTGTGTACCTATTGAAGTGACGAATCCAACATTGATGCTCACCACTCTGAAAAGGGTTTTTCACACTGATCAGTGCTCTACCATGAATTTCAAACCTAGGATTATTTCTTTATGTGGAAGCTAAAACCATACTGATTGTAAAGGATGTCTGACCTAAGACAAAGTTTAATTGATCAGGTTATTTCGATACATCCAAGAAATAACATTAATTTTTAATTGTATGTGACATGGAGGTCAACCTGCAAGGCAAGTTTATGACCCTGTCCAGCATCATCCTGTCAAACCAGTAACACAACTTCCAGTCTATGTCCAGCATAGTACACATACTCCAAACCTAGCTATGTGGAGAGAACTAGTCCCACGTGTGTCCGGTCAGTCCCCTAGTTCTAAAAGAGTTATTCAAAAAGAATAAAACTACCACACAATGCTGTGCACGGGGTCTTGTGTCATAAAGGCGGGGGAGGGTGTGGCTAACAAGCTGTCACCACACAGGAAAGTCTGCTCCAGTAAGTCACATCTGCCAATGGGCATAAGGGCCATGCCTGAGGGCTGGGGAGGGGGGTCAAAGGGTGAGGCGTTCCCCTGCCGAGGAGCACTCAGATCACATATCCACTCCAGTCAATAAACTGGCTGCTGTCGCTGTTGCAAACCCAGAGGATATTCCTCCCTTTTAATATTGATTCATCAGTAGAAGCTACTGTATCTTTGGCTCTCCTTCGAGGGTTTTAGCCGTGTCCTTGTGGCAACAGAACATGCAAAAGTCTTCAGTCAACCAGACTCCTGATGGATACAATTAGGGATGGGTGCGTTTTTACATAAGGTGGCAATTCCCTATGCCCTGATCATTGATGGGGTATCTGCAAGACGAGGTTGCAGTCTTCCAAAAGTTGCGCTCTCCACTATCTTATACAAGGCCGTATATCCTTACTAATAATCAGAGATGTACAGTATATTGTTGGATTTTATCGATACCGATACCAATATGGATATTCCTTATCGACACCGGTATTAGTTGGTACTCTTATCGGTACTATATGTAATTTGTGTGAATCATGTGACAAAATACATTTTTATTAGCTTTAATATTTCAATTATCTTTGCTTCCTTATCTGTGATTATTCCGAGCTGATTATGGTTATCAAATCCTAGGGATGAGCTATAAGGCCAAAAACATCATGTGATCTCCATTAAATTTAAAGCATCTATACTAGAAACAAAATAATCTAAGGATTAGTTCAACTCATCTCAGGGTGTTCAATCGTTCACAACTGGACTGCTTGGTTTGTCTTGGAAGACGTTTCACCGCTCATCCAAGTAGGCTTCATTAGTTTGTGCTAATAGACTTAGATTGGTCAGATGTACGTAGTCCAAACGGTTGGTGCCAAAACCCCAATTTAGCAATTTAGCCTCCAACAAATAACAGGAGTTAGGAACATTCTGGTCACAACTGAATAGAATGCTTACGCGGGGGATTCCAACTATTTTGGACTGGTAGTAGTCGATACACAGGGATCGTTCTGCCACACAATACCTCATGCTAACGAAGGGAATTTACACTTTGACTGTCGTTGGCTTTGACAGTTAGGATTGCTCGTTTGCATTAAAACAGTTGTTTTTCTCACTACGATAGGGCGAAACCATCCTTGCCCAGGCATGGTTTTTGGAGTATAAATATTTGGGGTTTTGGCACCAACCGTTTGGACGACATCTGACCTATCTAAGTCTATAAGCACAAACTGATGAAGCCTACTTGGATGAGCGGCGAAACATCTTCCAAGACAAACCAAGCAGTCCAGTTGCGAACGATTGAACGACCTAGATGAATGAGAACCTTCATAGGATTAGTTCAACATTTTATTAACATTCTAAGTGCATAATACAAAAATTAAATAAGAAATAGCACATTCACATAACAATGTACCAATAAATTAGAGTTTACATGTTAATTGAAAGAAAGATGCATTAGTTATTTCAACACTGGTGCGCCAACTATAGTATCAGAAGCTTTCAAGTTATAACACAACTAGCTACAACTTCCTACCATTAGCAATAGCAGCAATGTGTTTTTCACACAGCTTTTGGACGACAAGTTGTCATCAAATTTACAATAGAAACATATCACCTCACACGTAGAAGTCATTTGGGAACTGTTCGGCTCTGTATTTTAGAGGTAGTTTCGGAGGCAAAGAGGCAAGCACAGAGATGGCCCAAGTAGGGTGCATTTAGATTCTGTTTTTAGCGAACATTGATTACGTCCGCGATTTCAATGACGAGTAAATTTATGATTCTGTTTACTTCCGCATACCTTGCAACTGGAAGTGAAGCAGTAAAAGGTTGACTCCGACTGGGTATTCCGCCGTGTCGTTTTTTAATGCTTTGCAGCAAAATCTAAATAAATGTAACAGCACGCGTGTGTTCCTAATTAAGATGATCAGCTGGATTTAAAAAGTACCGATAGCCATATCGTTAGTCCAGAATTTTAACGGTACCGGTACCAAAAAACCCTACTCATGGCTCTGCTGAATGCCTAAAATTGCTGTTTGGCCCGAGGCCCATTGGCACATTTTCACTTTGACCCTTGGAGGCAAAAAAATTGTGGGCCCCCAGATTGGTCCATAACCACAACACCAGGGGGAGCTCTACTAACCACGTTAAACCCAGATTCCGATCTAACAAAGGTCTTAACTCATTCTCTTTCTATGCCACATCAATGTGGAATGCGCTCCCAACAGGTATAAAAGAAAGGGCATCTCTATCCTCCTTCAAAACCGCAATAAAAGTACACCTCCAGGCAACTTCAACCTTAAACTAACACCCTCCCCGGATTGTTGTTAATAATCGAATGTAAACAATCAATGCAGATATTTTTCTTATGCCTTCTGATCTCTCTCTCTCTCTCTCTCTATGCCCACTACTTGCTGTACATATCCTACCAAGTCAGACCTGCACTGTTTCAATATCCATTTCTCTGTTCTCAATTGTTGATGACTGATGATAACAACCAAACCTAACACCAACCCCCCCCGCCCCTCCACACCCCGAATTGTAAATAATGTAAATAATTCAATGTATACACCCTGATGATTATCTTGTGTGATGACTGTATTATGATGATAGTATATATGATAGTATATAACTGTATCATGAATCAATTTAAGTGGACCCCGACTTAAACAAGTTGAAAAACTTATTCGGGTGTTACCATTTAGTGGTCAATTGTACGGAATATGTACTTCACTGTGCAACCTACTAATAAAAGTCTGAATCAATCAATCAATTGCAACATCAATCTTAGTTGTATTTTTGATTGCCATATCAGGGGAAACCCCTAGTTATGCCAAACAGTGACATGAACAGTATATGGCTTATCCAATAGAAATGAGCAGCGAGCTATCTTGAAATGTGAAGCCTTACTTTTGAGAGTTTCTATCAGGAATGCTTGCTTTGTTGGCATAAAAAATGCAAAATGACTGTTCTGAATACACTAGTTTGGCCGCCATATGCTTTAGCATGACGTGATGTCACAAGCAACACAGATATCAAACATTGGTATCGTTTGATTTTATGTGAATCCTAAAATAGTCCTGAATTTATGTTGTGTTATTTATTTTATTTTAGCAAAGTCTCAGAGATCCCACAATAGTATGTTGCAAGTGTGAAAACATTTTGCCTTGATACTGCAATTAAGACTGTTTCAGAGTGCTTTTAATAAGTCCTACTGGGAACACTGGTTTTGTGTGTCTGTAGCTTTAATGCTAATGAGCTAAATTAACCCAATGAAGCCATTTTTTCTTCCCAAAACCATATTCCTCCTCCTGAAGAAGTGGGCGGAAACACAGGACAGGGTCATCCAGCTAAGGGTTGGTCAGAGGAGGTATCATGTCATTATGTCTTGAAATCCCTGAACTTCAAATGCAACCGTTTTGAGGGCCTCTTCTAGGACTGCACAATTAATTGATTTTAATCCTGATCACAATTTTAGCCGCTAGGATTAAATGAGGGTGATCGCCGGCGATATTAACATTTAAAAAGCAGGCTCTGCTGCACATCAATTCAAATACTTTCACAACCATCAGTCAGCCTACCGCCAGGGGGTGACCGACTGACGGTGGACTCTTGAGATTGAGTAAGAGTGAGTGAGCGGGTGACTGACCGTTGATCAGTAGCTCCTGAAAATATCCGGGAAAAATAAATGCATTGGTGCCCTTTTCTCCCGTAGAGTGACCCACATTTATAACGCCGGAACACGCCCGCACACCTCACAGTGCTCAAGGCATCTTCTCGCTCGTTCCCGGAAATGCTCTCGCACGTATAAACCAACAAACGCCACAAGTTGCACGGCAAAGCTGCATTGGTTTGCACATTTAAACAAATCGAGTTGCGGCGACAGGTTACGCATTAAAAAAAACGCCCCTTCTTTCCTCAACTGCCATTGTTTGCCCGCGACGTGAAGCTAATAATCCAAATAGAGTTATGGCTGCTCACAGAGCAACATCTACATCCACATCTCAAAGTCACGCAGAAATAATAGATGTAATGACATTTAATTTGGCAAATACATGTCCTATAGGCGGGTTTGGATTTTTTTACATTTCAATGCATTGCCGATATCCATATTGAACGGAGGAAGTTAGAGAAACTCTAATTGTCTCCAATAATTTATCCCATAATATTCATAATGCCGACGACGTGTGCCATCGTCAGCTGCCACAATCGAGGCGGAAGGAATAAAACTAGCTCGTATCGCATTCCTAAGCGTATTTCTGGACAAATGGAAGCGGCTAAAAAAAACAATATAAAATAAATAACAGGACCATTTTGCATTAACTAAGTGTTTTTGGACGAATAACTTTGATAGTACCGGTAGTTGTAATTATAAAATTGGACTCGTCTTAGCCGGACTGTAGTCTCCACATGAAACAAAAGTGAAGCGACATGAGAACAACATTCTCTCAATCCTGCCTTACAGTCACTCTGTGCTGAGATGACTTTAGATTGGTTATCTCCATCATTATCCAGGGTGTCAAACTTCTGTCTGATCATTACTCTAGCCTGGCTTGATGACACAATGTCCACTGGGTTTATTCAGATACCCATCCACAAACAAAGCCGTCATAGCTATCTTGACTCTTATCATTTTGAAAGTCATTCAAGGTGTAAAATGGGCTGGGTTAAACAATTAGCATACTTGCCAACCCTCCCGATTTTTCCGGGAGACTCCCGAATTTCAGTGCCCCTCCCGAAAAATCTCCCGGGGCAACCATTCTCCCGAATTTCTCCCGATTTTCACCCGGACAATATTGAGGGCGTGCCGTGATGGCACTGCCTTTAGCGTCCTCTACAACCTGTCGTCGGTTCCTCTTTTTCTCCATACTAACAGCGTGCCGGCACAGACGCATGTTGTATGTGGCTTCTACAGACACACGTAAGTGACTGCAAGACATACTTGATCAACAGCCATACAGGTCACACTTAGGGTGGCCGTATAAACAACTTTAACACTGTTACAAATATACGCCACACTGTGAACCCACACCAAACAAGAATGACAAACGCATTTCAGGAGAACATCCGCACCGTAACACAACAATAAACACGACAGAACAAATACCCAGCATCCCCTTGTAGCTCTAACTCTTCCGGGCTACAATATACACCCGCTACCACCAAACCCCGCCCACCTCAAACCCCCACGCCCCCCATCTCCCGAATTCGGAGGTCTCAAGGTTGGCAAGTATGACAATTAGGTAGTTCACAAAGTCCAGATATGAAACATCGAGGAAGATGTCACGCATGGTCCCTGCTCCACTCAGACTAGTCCAGTGGTTCTCAAATGGGGGTACCCGTACCCCTGGGGGTACTTGAAAGTATGCCAAGGGGTATGTGAGATTTTTTTTGTAATATTCTAAAAATAGCAACAATTCAAAAATCCTTTATAAATATATATTTATTGAATAATACTTCAACAAAATATGAATTTAAGTTCATAAACTGAACATCAAATCATGTAGGCTTTTCATTCATTACCATAACCCCAGAGTTTCCCCTATGCCATGATGGTTTGACCCTCACTAAAATGTCTGTCAAAAAGAACTGTGAAAAGAAATGCAACAATGCAATATTCAGTGTTGACAGCTAGATTTTTTGTGGACATGTCCCGTAAATATTGATGTTAAAGATTTCTTTTTTGTGAATAAATGTTTAGAATTAAGTTCATGAATCCAGATGGATCTCTATTACAATCCCCAAAGAGGGCACTTTAAGTTGATGATTACTTCTATGTGTAGAAATCTTTATTTATAATTGAATCACTTGTTTATTTTTCAACAAGTTTTTAGTTATTTTTATATCTTTTTTTCCAAATAGTTCAAGAAAGACCACTACAAAGCAGTATTTGCACTGTTATACAATTTAATAAATCAGAAACTGATGACATAGTGCTGTATTTTACTTCTTTATCTCTTTTTTTCAACCAAAAATGCTTTGCTCTGATTAGGGGGTACTTGAATTAAAAAAATGTTCACAGGGGGTACATCACTGAAAAAAGGTTGAGAACCACTGGACTAGTCGATCTTATACGGATCCTTACGTCCAATCACGACTGTTTGCTCCTTAAAACTACGGAGGGACTTCTTATCTAATGACTCACAGTATATATCCGTCGTATCACAGCTGGTGCAATGTTATTTTCCACTGAATATGTCAGAAATATTAAGTGTAGTGCTATCGTGAACGATGACGCTCGCCCTTCAAAATAAATTTTGACATCCACTTCCAGGAAAAATCCGAACCCCTTTATATATACTGTGAGCAGTACAGTGTGTTCCTTGGAGTACATGCCTTTTTTGCATAATCTTATTTTTTTCACTTGTTTACACTTTATGATGCCACTCTCCGCAATGGCATAATTTAGGTAGCTCTTTGCTTTTTGTATTAGCTTTATTTTATAACTGAATAATTTTTGGGTAAATTTCACTTTGAAATAAAAGCCCAGTTCACATACAGCTTGTTTAATAAATATGTTTTACAAAACATAGTTAATAACCGTGATTTCAATATTGATTAAAAAAAAAAAAATCGTAATTATTATTTTGGCGTACAGTACTACTGATGAGTACATTTTGCATAACAGAGGCACTTCTATGGTGTCCTAGATAACATGTGTCTGATCTTGGTATGCATTCCTAGACCTGGACCGATATTCGTGAAGTCAATTAATTAAACGGTAAATGAAAAAGAACTCGATAACTTCGCCAGCCTAAATAATTCCCCATGTGCATGCGTGGTTACGGGCTGCAAGAGCAGTCCCTCTTTGCATCGGTTTCAGCAGCTGCAAACGTTTGTACTTCATGCACATCAAAGGTAATAATGATAACCGCAGTAACACTCCCGACGGTTGGTATTATCATATTGAATTAAAATGTCCAAAAAAACATGATTTATAACCACACTTTGATCAAATTATAGCCCGACTAGAGTTAGTTTGATAGCTATCCTAAATGCTAACATGAACGAGAGACATTAACATCATACCCCATTTTAAACTTGTATAAACACATTGCTGTCTAAACAACTTAAATACAGTATTCACATTGAACATAAAGGCTGTGCTGTTTTTGCACAAAGTGATCGATATATACTCGACAGTGGCGCGTTGAAACATACAGATAGGTGTGCAACAGGAAGTGAACTCAGGTGACGTCACATAAAACGGAAATGAAACAAAGTGATCACGCAATTTGCATTTATTAATGTTTTTTGTATTAAATGCAAATAATAATATGGCTTTTATGACGCCAAAACAAAATGTGATTTTTCCTGTCAAGAAAGTATATTGTGTAATTTATGTAAGGTATTTAAAGAAAAAAAATACAACTTGGTTAAAAGATTATATTGTGTGTATAAGTACTGTTTGAGCACACTCAACAATACCGCGATAATAATGCTAGACAGATATTTTGTTCAACTTGGATATTTAAAAGTTTCCATTTCATTTACAATGTTAAAATGTGTGAGAAATACAAATGCGTTGCATTTGAAAGGGTAAACATGCATTTATAATAGTGTATTATCACATCAGTGGTTAATTTCAATCAATCAATCAATCAATGTTTATTTATATAGCCCTAAATCACAAGTGTCTCAAAGGGCTGCACAAGCCACAACGACATCGTCGGTACAGAGCCCACATAAGGGCAAGGAAAAACTCACCCCAGTATGACGTCGATGTGAATGACTATGAGAAACCTTGGAGAGGACCGCATATGTGGGTAACCCCCCCCCCCCCTCTAGGGGAGACCGAATGCAATGGATGTTGAGTGGGTCTGACATAATATTGTGAGAGTCCAGTCCATAGTGGATCTAACATAATAGTAAGAGTCCAGTCCATAGTGGGGCCAGCAGGACACCATCCAGAGCGGAGACGGCTCAGCAGCGCAGAGATGTTCTCAACCGATGCACAGGCGAGCGGTCCACCCCGGGTCCCGACTCTGGACAACCAGCACTTCATCCATGGCCACCGGACCTGTGCCCCCCCCCCCCCCCCCCCCCCTCCACAAGGGAGAGGGGAACAGAGGAGAAAAGAAAAGAAATGTCAAATTTGGTGTCAAAATAATGTTGACATTTATATATATATGTGTATATATATATATATATATATATATATATATATATATATATATATATATATATATATATATACACATATATATATATAAATGTCAATATATATATATACACATATATATATATAAATGTCAACATTATTTTGACACCAAATTTGCCATTTCTTTTCTTTTCTATATATATATATATATATATATATATATATATACACATATATATGTATAAATGTCAACATTATTTTGACACCAAATTTGCCATTTCTTTTCTTTTCTATATATATATATATATATATATATATATATATATATATATATACAGGTAAAAGCCAGTAAATTAGAACATTTTGAAAAACTTGATTTATTTCAGTAATTGCATTCAAAAGGTGTAACTTGTACATTATATTTATTCATTGCACACAGACTGATGCATTCAAATGTTTATTTCATTTAATTTTGATGATTTGAAGTGGCAACAAATGAAAATCCAAAATTCCGTGTGTCACAAAATTAGAATATTACTTAAGGCTAATACAAAAAAGGGATTTTTAGAAATGTTGGCCAACTGAAAAGTATGAAAATTAAAAATATGAGCATGTACAATACTCAATACTTGGTTGGAGCTCCTTTTGCCTCAATTACTGCGTTAATGCGGCGTGGCATGGAGTCGATGGGTTTCTGGCATTGCTCAGGTGTTATGAGAGCCCAGGTTGCTCTGATAGTGGCCTTCAACTCTTCTGCGTTTTTGGGTCTGGCATTCTGCATCTTCCTTTTCACAATACCCCACAGATTTTCTATGGGGCTAAGGTCAGGGGAGTTGGCGGGCCAATTTAGAACAGAAATACCATGGTCCATAAACCAGGCACGGGTAGATTTTGCGCTGTGTGCAGGCGCCAAGTCCTGTTGGAACTTGAAATCTCCATCTCCATAGAGCAGGTCAGCAGCAGGAAGCATGAAGTGCTCTAAAACTTGCTGGTAGACGGCTGCGTTGACCCTGGATCTCAGGAAACAGAGTGGATCGACACCAGCAGATGACATGGCACCCCAAACCATCACTGATGGTGGAAACTTTACACTAGACTTCAGGCAACGTGGATCCTGTGCCTCTCCTGTCTTCCTCCAGACTCTGGGACCTCGATTTCCAAAGGAAATGCAAAATTTGCATGGTTGGGTGATGGTTTGGGGTGCCATGTCATCTGCTGGTGTCGGTCCACTCTGTTTCCTGAGATCCAGGGTCAACGCAGCCGTCTACCAGCAAGTTTTAGAGCACTTCATGCTTCCTGCTGCTGACCTGCTCTATGGAGATGGAGATTTCAAGTTCCAACAGGACTTGGCGCCTGCACACAGCGCAAAATATACCCGTGCCTGGTTTACGGACCATGGTATTTCTGTTCTAAATTGGCCCGCCAACTCCCCTGACCTTAGCCCCATAGAAAATCTGTGGGGTATTGTGAAAAGGAAGATGCAGAATACCAGACCCAAAAACGCAGAAGAGTTGAAGGCCACTATCAGAGCAACCTGGGCTCTCATAACACCTGAGCAGTGCCAGAAACTCATCGACTCCATGCCACGCCGCATTAACGCAGTAATTGAGGCAAAAGGAGCTCCAACCAAGTATTGAGTATTGTACATGCTCATATTTTTCATTTTCATACTTTTCAGTTGGCCAACATTTCTAAAAATCCCTTTTTTGTATTAGCCTTAAGTAATATTCTAATTTTGTGACACACGGAATTTTGGATTTTCATTTGTTGCCACTTCAAATCATCAAAATTAAATGAAATAAACATTTGAATGCATCAGTCTGTGTGCAATGAATAAATATAATGTACAAGTTACACCTTTTGAATGCAATTACTGAAATAAATCAAGTTTTTCAAAATATTCTAATTTACTGGCTTTTACCTGTATATATATATATCGTCCAGCATAATCTATTCTTGCCCCAGGTCTATGCCTTTCTACTCAATTGCTGCCAACATTTGCAGAACTCTGATAGTATCTTAGATTTTTTATTAAGCCTCTTACAGGTTATCCGCATGCATATCAAATGTGAATGATATCTGACACAAGACATCAGGGTTAGCCGAGGTTAAAAGTCACCCCACTAGGTAAATTTCATTACCCCTCCAGACTGAGACCCTCCCCAGTCTCAGTCTACCACTTTGGCCCGATCCCGTGACCTCACGGTGCAGCTCCCTCAGTGACCACTAATGGTTTATTTTGTGTCAAAGTGCATTTTGCTTCTCCTTAGCTCAAATCTTTGCAGTTGTGCAACTCGACCCAGCCGTGAGCTCACATGTTTACAAGGCAGGTCTGCCTTTGTTTGTCACACCTTTCAAATAAAAGGTAGCTAAGATGGACAGTGTTTACAGGATGCCAGGAGCGGTGGTTCGCCGGTCTGTCCGCTGGGATGACGTCCCCGAGGTGATTTTTGAGTGCTCGGGAGCCCTCCTTTTCCTCCTCGCCGCCGTCTGGGTGGTTCATGGTCACTGCATGGCTTGTATTTATTGTTGAAAACAATTTTTGGAATTCCTTCTGCGCCGTCGGACTGTGAAGGTTTTTATACCACACTTGCTATGGTTGAGTGAGAACTTCATTTTCTTAGCATTGATTTGCAGAAATCCGCCCTCATTTGAGGAAACAGTGATGCCAGGTGTGGAAATAAAAATAAATGCGATGACATTTGCATCCAATTAGCATCCATAGTTGGTTGTTCCCTGTGTATCGTCACCCTGAAAGTGGATCAAGGCTTTGTTACCGAGAAAATACACCAATCTTAGACTTGGAAGCGTTGTTACTTGAGTTAAAGTGAGGAAAGAGTCAATTATGATCTTTTGAGGTGCCAAATGTCAATCATGTTCAACTTCTGCTGTCGGCATGTTCAATCCAACCAGGCCCACTTAGTCCAGTTAGTCCATAGGGTGTCTCCAATCTTTTTTCAAGAAAATCAAGTTAGTCACAATTACGATTTGTTCACTATTTCTTTCTTGCCACAGCTATAACTACTAAATGCCTTTTAAGGTTTGAGATTTTGTGCAAAATGTACCGTTAAAGCAGAGGTGTCAAACTCGTTTTCATTGAGGGCCACATGTAGTGAATATATATAAATCTAAATGTATAATCTAACATTTGCCTATGCATTTATTATATTATTTTACAAACAAATTGATAGGTCAAATATACAAGCAGATGTTTAGGGATAGTTGATTTAAAAAAGATCCTTAGAACTAGGGATGTCCGATAATGGCTTTTTGCCGATATCCGATATTCCGATATTGTCCAACTCTTTAATTACCGATATCAACTGATATCGATATCAACCGATATATACAGCCGTGGAATTAACACATTATTATGCCTAATTTGGACAACCAGGTAGGGTGAAGATAAGGTACTTTAAAAAAATAAAATAAAAATAAAATAAGATAAATAAATTAAAAACACTTTCTTGAATAAAAAAGAAAGTAAAACAATATAAAAACAGTTACATTGAAACTAGTAATTAATGAAAATTAGTAAAATTAACTGTTAAATGTTAGTACTATTAGTGGACCAGCAGCACGCACAATCATGTGTGCTTACGGACTGTATCCCTTGCAGACTGTATTGATATATATTGATATATAATGTAGGAACCAGAATATTTATAACAGAAAGAAACAACTCTTTTGTGTGAATGAGTGTGAATGAGTGTAAATGGGGGAGGAAGGTTTTTTGGGTTGGTGCACTAATTGTAAGTGTATCTTGTGTTTTTTATGTTGATTTAATAAAAAACAAAAAACGATACAGATAATAAAAAAAACGATACCGATAATTTCCGATATTACATTTTAACTAATTTATTACAGGCCGATATTATCGGACATCTCTACTTGGAATATCTTGTTACATGACCAGATATCCAAGTTTAGAACATATTCAATTGCCTCCAGTACAGGTTTTCTGTCAAAATGTAAATAACAAATACTAATAATAATTTAGCAAAAAAGAGAGTTATTTCATTATTTCCAGGCTTTTGAGGGCCACATATAACGATCTGGCCCTTGAACCTTGAGTTTGACACCTGTGCTTTCAAGATTTTGAACATATAGTATGTATGTGCATGAAGTGACACAAAAACTAATGTATCTCACAAAATGTCAGTTCAGCAAACAATTAAGGCTTGTGTGTTTGTCTTGTTCTTGGTCTTTTGTGCCTTTGTTGCAGATCTATTTGGCTTGTTAGAAATGTCATATTTTTAGTATAATTATCACTTTGTTTGATTACGATCAATGGTTACCAAAAAAAAATGACTATGCAATGGCCAATTGATATTTAAACAGGGTTTTTCCTTAATGTGATTGATCGCGGCGACCCGCCATGGCAAAATAAAAGCCCCCACACCTTAAACATTTAGATTTTTTATGTGAAAACAAATCAAAGTAATATGATGTATTTTAGAAGTCACACAAAGTCTGACGTTTTGAATTTTTGTCACAAATCTAGAGCTTAACCGGCCCAATTCCATCATGTATTCCCTACTGTGCACACACGTTTGTCTACGTTTTTCACTCCCAGACACACAACACTTCCCCATTCTACACCAAGGTGGTGTGTTCACGATCATGGGAACAGTGAACATCAATAATACACAAACATTAACTTTAACAACAGCAGGATAAATATACGTATATATATATATATATATATTACAGCCCATTATTTGTGCACTACTCACTAGTTATGCACGGAAAATGTGGCTACCGTAAAAATACTTTGATCACAGAAACATCCATCCATCCATCCATTTTCTACCGCTTGTCCCTTTCAAGGCGGCCAAAATCGGATGACGTAGGGAATACGCACAGTGTTGTCTGGTACGGAGGCAGCATGTGTGTGATGTGGACATACTTTAACTTTCTGAGATATACCCGCGGACAGCGATCTACAAAACGTGCAATGTTGGCAGCTTTTAAGGAGACAAAGTGAAGCAGCAGCGTGAAGCAAGTGTGATGTCGGTAAGTGTTTTGGGGCAGTTGAGGGTTGCTGCAGCTCTTGCTGTTCTTTGTGTACATGGAGCGACAGAAAAGTCTCAATAACACCAGAAACAGATGCTAGATTTGTTGTTAGTTGTTTTAAATAAAGAAAAAAAGTGACTAAAAGAATTGGAGATGGAAGAAACTTGAACTTTTCTCAAAAAAAGTACATATAACTAGCAACAATTGGAAAAACAGACCAAAACGATGTAAGAAAAAATAGATGTTATTGCTTTTGTTGGCCTATAGCCATGCCACCACTGCCACAGGTGTGTTGGCAATCTGGGGGGAAACCCTGTCAAGTATACAGCACAGGAGTTTGATAACACAAACCTTTCCTTGTCACATCAAATAATGTTTTAAAATCTAAGAACATTTCAACAATCATAGTGGCCAGTACATACACTTTAATATCAACATTTCAGATCTAAACCACAGGTCCATCATTCGACTGGCAAACACAATAGTCCAGAATATGACTCACCCACTACACCAATCCATCATCCCACTACCATCAGGGCGCAGGTACAGAACTATCAAATTCCGGAGGGCCCGCCTCGGGAAAAGCCTTATCCCTGCAGCTATAGCCACCCTAAACAAAAGGCCCGGCCGACCTGTCTGACAAGCCTGTAATTGTGTTGGTCATGTATGATGTCTTTTTGTTATTTTTGTTCGTGATGTGTAATGTCTATTGTTCAAATGTACTGCAGTGAAAATTAATTTCCCCAACGGGGACCAATAAATCAAAATCAAATATAGTTAAAAAGCCGAGTTTAAAAAAACATTTACTTGTTCTATCAAATGATACCGGCTTGAAAATTAATGCAAATTGCGATTGTAGTATACATTTTCTGCCAACATTATACAAACTAATTATGGCTATCAGAACAATGCGATTATCAAATTAATCCATCGTCCCAATTATTCTGACATTTTACTGAACCTTCCCATCTGCAGCAAAGAATGACTCAGTCTCTGAAACATCTCTGGAAATGCATATTGGGCATTTTGTCAATGTAGTGTTCCCTTTGTGCATGTGCAAACGGGCAGTTGATGAACTGTGATGTGTTGATCGTAGTGACAGGCTGCAGAAGCAAACAAGTTGATACGGAAGACACTTAACAGCACGTTGATCCTCTACTGCAGTGTTTTTCAACCTTTTTTGAGCCAAGGCACATTTTTTTCATTGAAAAAATGCGGAGGCACACCACCAGCAGAAATAATTAAAAACTGAAACTCAGCAGCCGATATTGACAATAAAAAGTCGTTGTCGCAATTGTTGGATATGACTTTAAAGCATAACCAAGCGTGCATCAATATAGTTCTTGTCTCAAAGTAGGTGTACTGTCACCACCTGTCACATCACACCCTGACTTATTTGGAGTTTTTTGCTGTTTTCCTGTGTGTAGTGTTTTACTTCTTGTCTTGCGCTCCTATTTTGGTGGCTTTTTCTCGTTTTTTGGTATTTTCCTGTGGCAGTTTCATGTCTTCCTTGACCGCTCTTCCCCACACCTACTTTGTTTTAGCAATCAAGAATATTTCAGTTGTTTTTATCCTTCTTTGATTGTTGATTGCCGTGTCATGTTCGGATGTACTTTGTGGACGCCGTCTTTGCTCCACAGTAAGTCTTTGCTGTCGTCCAGCATTCTGTTTTTGTTTACTTTGTAGCCAGTTCAGTTTTAGTTTCGTTCTGCATAGCCTTCCCTAAGCTTCAATGCCTTTTCTTAGGGGCACTCACCTTTTGTTTATTTTTGGTTTAAGCATTAGACACCTTTTTTACCTGCACGCTGCCTCCCGCTGTTTCCGACATCTACGATGCAATTAGCTACCTGCTGCCACCTACTGATAAGGAAGAGTATAACGTGGTAAGTCTGCCGATCTCCAGACAGCACAGACACTCAACAACAACACATTATTTGCGGATTATTGGTTTGCAAAAAATATTTTTAACCCAAATAGGTGAAATTAGATCATCTCCCACGGCCCACCAGACTGTATCTCACGGCACACTAGTGTGCCGCGGCACAGTGGTTGAAAAACACTGCTCTACTGTACATGGTGGAAAAAACCTGATAAAACAGTATTATGCACATTCTGCAGGAAGGGGTTTTGTCTTCACTTGAAGAGCTTACTTAATATTGCACTTTAATATTGAATGTGGATAAAAGTTTATTTACAAAATCAGACCTTTCACGTATCATTAACATGATGTAAAAGTTAAGTGCATACATATTCCCTTCTTTCCTGAATCACTTTGGTCGAGCAAAAAAAAACATTAAGATACATTCAAATGAATTATATTTAATTGTAATTAATCAAAATTAATCCATATCAATCCTGTGTATACTCTGATTAAAATTGTTTAACTGTTTGACAGCAATAAATTGAATGGGTTTTTTTTAAGTATAAAAGATGAGCATGTGCAACCATGGCACCCTGGAACAGAAAATTGCAATTTAGATACATTTTTTTGGGGAAAAACTGTTGACTGTCCACATTTATTCTATGTAAAGGATTACAATATGATGCACTGCTGTTGTATGCCACTGTAAATAACTACCACATTAATTACCATATTGTTACTAGGAATGTTTCAATCAGCATTATTGGCCTCCGATATGATACTTTAACAATGTTATTATGGATTGTGGAAATCAAAGTGTTGTTAGCATGTAACCGAAGTGAACACAATAACACATTTTCCTAAAGCTTTTTCTCTTAAATTTTGAATTTGCTAGTATTGTTGTAAATCAGATGAAGTGTTAAATTTGTGGTATTAAATACTACGTACAATTGTTTAAGAAAAATAAAGTGGCTAGTGAACAATAACTAAACAAAAGCAAAAACTACTATTGGATTCCCATTAAATCATGAGTTTAAAAATTATAACAAAATCAACAAAAACATTTAAAAATATTTTTACTTAAGTACTCTCGATATTTGAACTGATCACCCCTACTTAAGTGGTTAGCATGACTTCTTGTGTCGTCCTGCTCGCTGTGAAGCATATTAGCCATTCCTTGTCCTCAATCTGTGTGGGTATTAAGGTTACAGCGCTCACATCTATTTGACCGATAACAGTTTTTCTGTAAGCTTATGCCAATACAACTCCTCTGTGTCTGCTTTCAACTGTGGTGTACCGCAGGGATCAATCTTGGAGCCTGTCCTCTTTTCTATAGACACACTTGCCCAGGCTCTGGTTTTAAAAAACCCAATGTTTATTGTCACTAATTTGCAGAAGACATTGAAATATATCTTCCTGTATGAGCAAGTGATAGCCATGCTACCATGAATACTCAGCAGAACTGGTTTTGATGATATGATTAAAATTATTACATTATTAATTTTGACACAGCTGTTGTATTCTTGTGCCAACGATTGTGGTTGGTGGAAGTAATGTCCATGGGCCCTTTTCCAGCCACAGTAGGCACATTCATAATTTAGCCAATTGTGACTTTGCTTCAGCTGAATTTATCACCCAAGGGCGTTCATCACAGCGTCATAAGCATTTGTTTTGCTATGTTGAAATTCTGGTGACAGCATGTCACTTTCCATCTCGCCTGGTCTTCTTGTGTCAACGGTGCTGCAACAGTAGCCGCAACATCACCGCCACTTCTCCCTGCACACAGTTGTTCTCCATCTGTTGCCTGCAATCTTCACCTCAGTCCCCCCCCCCTCGTCTCCACTCCATCCTCCACCCTCAAAGACAGCTAATTAGTGGGGCGAGGAAAGGGCAGTACAAAGGCCTTGTCTGGCCCACCCACTGACCCTGTCCCCCCTTTTACTGAGCCATCATTTCTACCCATTAGACCTGTCTTAGTCTTTTGATTAGGTCCGAAAAGGCCTGGACACAAAGGGTTAATCATGGGATACAACTGGCAGGGCCATGTCACTCACCTCTGGGCCGCTCCTCTTCCCGTCCCCAACCGGGCCCACCTCGCTTGTTTGTCTTTGGTCTGCTGCCGGACAACCTAGCCTCTAATCCAAAGTAGTTGCTGGTCAGTCAGTGTTCCTTTCGGTGTCTGTCATTAAAGATGTATCGTCTTTTAGACCTTCTGTATGATTAGATGCCCTCCTGTCTGTGTGTGTGATCTAAAACATCCGGAGGATATGTCCACATGGACCTTGTAGGTCAACTTCCGGTACTTCATTGTATACATTTTAACACTTTAAAGGCCTACTGAAACCCACTACTACCGACCACGCAGTCTGATAGTTTATATATCAATGATGAAATCTTAACATTGCAACGCATGCCAATACGGCCGGGTTAGCTTACTAAAGTGCAATTTTAAATTTTGCGCTGAAATATCCTGCTGAAAACGTCTCGGTATGATGATGTCTGCACGTGACGTCACGGATTGTAGAGGACATTTTGGGATAGCATGGTGGCCAGCTATTAAGTCGTCTGTTTTCATCGCAAAATTCCACAGTATTCTGGACATCTGTGTTGGTGAATCTTTTGCAATTTGTTCAATGAACACTGGAGACAGCAAAGAAGAAAGCTGTAGGTGGGAAGCGGTGTATTGCGGCCGACTTCAGCAACACAAACACGGCCGGTGTTTCATTGTTTACATTCCCGAAAGATGACAGTCAAGCTTTACCATTGACCTGTGGAGAACTGGGACAGCAGAGACTCTTACCAGGAGGACTTTGAGTTGGATACGCAGACACGATACCGTGAGTACGCATGCAGCTGCGGCTTCCAAACATTTGATCGCTTGCCCGTACGTGCGTGCCGCTATGTGCATGTCACGTACGTAACTTTGGGGACTTTGGGGAAATATATGTGCTGTATGAACTTTGGGGAGGTGAACGGTACTTTGGGCTGTGGGATTGAGTGTGTTGTGCAGGTGTTTGAGTTGTATCGGCGGGTTATATGGACGGGGGGAGGTGTTTGTTATGCGGGATTCATTTGTGGCATATTAAATATAAGCCTGGTTGTGTTGTGGCTAATAGAGTATATATATATCTTGTGTTTATTTACTGTTTTAGTCATTCCCAGCTGAATATCAGGTCCCACCCGCCTCTCACAGCATCTTCCCTATCTGAATCGCTCCCACTGTCCTCTAGTCCTTCACTCTCACTTTCCTCATCCACAAATCTTTCATCCTCGCTCAAATTAATGGAGAAATCGTCGCTTTCTGGTAGCCATGATTGTAAACAATGTGCAGATGTGAGGAGCTCCACAACCTGTGACGCCACGCGCATATCGTCTGCTACTTCCGGTACAGGCAAGGCTTTTTTATCAGCGACCAAAAGTTGCGAACTTTATCGTCGATGTTCTCTACTATATCCTTTCAGCAAAAATATGGCAATATCGCGAAATGATCAAGTATGACACATAGAATGGACCTGCTATCCCCGTTTAAGTAAGAAAATCGCATTTCAGTAGGCCTTTAAGTAATGTACTCTCGAAAAAAAATGTCTTAATCCTATCCCTGGTGGATGGCAAACAATTGGTTTATATTTCCTTTTTTTTTTTTTATTGATGCTCAAACCTTTGGGTTTTGTGTCGCATTTTATCTCTCTAACTTGTGAACTTGTAGGGCTCCTGGCTCCAGTTGGGAGCATTTTTGACTGTTTAGTGCGACCCTCGTTTTCGTTTGTGCCCAACAATACAGAAGTATGTAACAAAGTTATATCATGTGTATTTGGTGCATCACATATCACTTTGTACTAGTGTTGTCCCGATACTAATGCAATAACACATGTAAAATTGTGACTTTAAGCAGCAAAACTAGCCCTCCAAAGTAGTTTCTGTGTCTGCTCAGTGGCCTTGTGGTTAGAGTGTCCGCCCTGAGTTCAAACCGAGTCATACCAAAGACTACAAAAATGGGACCCATTACCTCCCTGCTTGGCAGTCAGCATCAAGGGATTGGAATTGGGGGTTAAATCACCAAAATGCTTGGCACTCAGCCTCAAGGGGTTGGAATTGGGGGTTAAATAACCAAAATGAGCGTGAGCCATTGCTGCTGCTCACTGCTCCCCTCGCCTCCCAGGGGGTGGAACAAGGGGATGGGTCAAATGCAAAGAATAATTTCACCACACCAGTGTGTGTGTGTGACTATCAGTGATATTTTTTACTTTAACTTTGCAGGCCTGTTCTCACTGGCTCGTTGCATCAAACTGTGACATATAACCTCTCAAGCATCACTTTTTAATGTAAAGGGCTGTCGGCAATCAACAAAAAGCGACAACGTCCCTGCAGAGAAACCGGACTAGTTGTGAGTCCTCATTCTTACCATCCACATCAATTCATAAGTCCCATCATTCATACAATATCTCGGCCATCTACGGAAAGCGTTCACTGCTAAAATGATTTGCAAGTCCCAACAAAGAGGCCTCAGGCTGCAAAGTCCTGGAAGCAGGTTAAGTATGTGAGCAATGCAAAGGGAAAGGATCATGTAGCATCTTACCTGTTGCCACAGTGAAAGTCCTGCATATAGCTAAGCCTGTTTAAAGAGGCGGGGCTTAAGCCAAGGTTTACAGACTCAGATATCCTTCTTTTGTTAAGGTCGGCTGCTAATTCCTACATTTCTGTTTTTTTGTGACTTTGCGTTATCATTGTACAGCTTCCTTTTTGCCGCTTTTAAAAAACACATACTTTTCTATGCATTTTGGCACTTTTATGTACGCGCAAACATTGCACTTTTTGATTTTATATTTGAGTCTTTAGAAAATTCCAGCTAGTGTGAACATTTTCTAAATCTGGTGCTTCAGTGTTTGTGTGTGGATGGGTAAAATTAAGCGTGTTTTGTCTGTGTCATAAGAAAAGTGCGACATTATCTCACATTTTTAAACTTTATTTAATAACAGAGTATTGATGTTTATACTAACATATGTTGTTTCATTCAGTGCAGCAGCTGAAAAGCCTGCATGCGCCTTAAAAAACGCAGGAGTGGTTAAAAAAACATTCACAATGTTGCCTGATTTGCACAGATTCAGAGGTAATTTACAGTTTTGTTTTACAATTTACAGTGTACACCTAATGGTTATGGTTTAGGTGCATACAGTTGAGTTTTTTTCTTGCCCTGATGTGGTATCTGAGCCGAGGATGTCGTTGTGGCTTGTGCAGCCCTTTGAGACACTTGTGATTAAGGGCTATATAAATAAACTTTGATTGATTGATTGACAATATGATACATTCTAATGTTCATCTTATCTTTACAACATGTCCGAAAAGGAGTAGGAAGCAGCACAGTATATTTAATCCATACTTGCCAACCCTCCCGGATTTTCCGGGAGACTCCCGAAATTCAGCGCCTCTCCCGAAAACCTCCCGGGACAAATTTTCTCCCGAAAATCTCCCGAAATTCAGGCACACAATATAAACAGCGTACCTGCCCAATCACGTAATAACTGTAGAATGATCGAGGGCGAGTTCTTGGTTTCTTATGTGGGTTTATTGTTAGGCAGTTTCATTAACGTCCTCCCAGCGTGGTAACAACACACAACCACAGCAGTCACGTTTGTGTATATTGCCGTAAACAGCAATGTTGTGACACTCTTAAACAGGACAATACTGCCATCTAGTGCATTTGATGAAAGCACTTTTTGCATTCCACACAGCAATGCATCATCAGTGAGGGCGTTCAGCATGTTTAGAAAAATAGTGACAGAGAATAGAACAAGGATGGACAATTCAACCCTTAACTCAACAATGAGTAGATGAGTGTTATGTGTGTGTATATGTGTAAATAAATGAACACTGAAATTCAAGTATTTATTTTATTTATATATATATATATATATATATATATATATATATATATATATATATATATATATATATATATATATAAATATATGAAATACTTGACTTGGTGAATCCTAGCTGTAAATATACTCCTCCCCTCTTAACCACGCCCCCAACGACGCCCCGCCCCAACCACGCCCCGCCCCCCGCCCCCCACCTCCCAAAATCGGAGGTCTCAAGGTTGGCAAGTATGATTTAATCCTACCCCTTTTTAATTTCATAGCAATCACTAACACATTTCATTCATTTCATTTTCTCAATGTATACACAATTTAACTCCAGAAATAAGAAATAATAAAGTTTTCAAAAAATAAATAGTTAAATAAATTCACATTGTGAGTTGAATAGGATTATCTCATTTTTAAAAAAGGTTCAAAATGTTTTTAAGGATCCTTCTTTGGTGTACTTTGCAAGCACTTTGAATTTGAACATTTTAATTTTTATTTAGATCATACTAGTACTTTGTTTGAGTTATTTGCTTAATCCATTCCATAATTTAATTCCATATACTGATATGCTAAAGGTCTTAAGTGTTGCACATGCATACAAATGTTATAAATTATATTTTTCTCTAAGGTTATATTTCTTCTATTTTGTTGAGAAGAATTGGTGTACATTCTAGGGAGTAGATTATAGTTTGCTTTGTTCATAACTTTAGCTGTTTGAAAATTCACAAAATCACTGAATTTTTGTATTTTTAATTGAATAAGTAAAGGGTTTGAGTGTTCTCTGTATCTAACGTTATGTATTATTCTAACTGACCTTTTAATGTAACATGGTTAGTGAATGAAAAATACTTTTTTAGTTATTTCCCCATATTTCTACACAATAACTTAGATATGGTAGAACGAGCCAGCAAAAGAGAATATGGAGTGATCATTCATTAATTATTGATGTATTTATTGCCACTTTAAGTTGTATATCTTTAATATGAGATTTCCAGTTAATTTGAAATATTGTTGTTGTTTTTCAACTCTGTCAATATCTACTCTATTTCTATTTGTTTGACTTTCTTTTCGACTGTTATCGAACAGCATTATTTTAGAGATTCAAAGATAGTCTGTTTTTGTCAAAACATCTCTTTAATTTGTTCGAAGAATAAAACATAATGAGTAAGAATAAAATGTGTTTATGTATTTAAAAAGTAAAAAAACAAGAGGAAAAAAAGACAAAAATGTAAATAGAAAATTGTACAACTCTACCTGGTGTGTACACTTTACCTACTTTACATATCAGAACAATGAACCAAAGAAGTAAATCAAAATAAATACATAGATAAACAAAAATAGATAAACAATCAAATATAAAAATACCAAAAAGTTAAACCAAATGCGTCTGTTTTCTTTGCTTGGACTCATTTTCTAGTTTAGTTGCCAATCAGGCGACGCAGTGTCTGCATGTGTATACGTAATTAACGGCTCTGAACCGAATGTCTCACAACTGTGAATCGGCTCTCATCACTTGAAGGAGCCATTCAGAAGACTTGATTCGTTCACAAAAGTCATGTTTTTAAAGTGTATTAGACAGAAGGTTTTTTTTTAACACTTAAAACTGAATATAAGAAACTGAACATATATTTTTGAGCAGTGTTAAAGTTAGAAGTTAAAAAGTAAAAAAAAAAAAAAAAGTAAATATTATTTTATTTTTTTTGATTGCAATACATTTTTGTATTTTCTTGTTTTTTGTAGTCCATACATCATAATTATTATACCGAGAGTAACAAGCGGTAGAAAATGGATTAGAAAGGACGGATTTAAAAAATAATAATAATACAATATATATATATATATATATATATATATATATATATATATATATATATATACATATATATGTCTTAATAAGGTTATCCAAAAAATAGTGCTCGATACCGTAGTAGAGCGCAATATATGTATGTGTGGGAAAAAAAATCACAAGACTATTTCATCTCTACAGGCCTGTTTCATGAGGGGGGGGTTCCCTCAATCATCAGGAGATTTTAATGGGAGCATTCACATACCATGGATTATATAGGGCACAGAGTGGGTGGGTACAGGCTGGTGTAGGGGCGTGGTGATTGGCTCATGTGTTACCTAGGAGGTGTTTCCGTCTGTGGCGGCATGCTGTTACAATTTCGCTGCGCTTGTTGAGGGATGACAGGTCTGGACGGTAAATAATAAACAGTTTTTCTTTCAAGCATAGGTTGCATCTTTTATTACCACTATTGTAAGGTGTGCTGGATGCAAAAATTTGCCATGTTATTGAATATTCAACATTATTGTCTTTGAGGTCCCAAATGTGTTTGCTGAGTTCTGTGGTATTCCGCAGGTTTTGGTTCCTGAAAGAAGCCTTGTGATTGTTCCATCTGGTTTTGAACTCTCCCTCAGTTAATCCTACATATGTGTCGGATGTGTTAATGTCCTTGCGTGTTACCTTAGATTGGTAGACAACTGATGTTTGTAAGCACCCCCCGTTGAGAGGGCAATCAGGTTTCTTTCGACAGTTGCAACCTTTGTTGGTTTTGGAGTCGCTCTGTCCGGGGGCCGACGGCTCATTTGCAATTGTTTTGTTGTGGTTTACATATATATATATATATATATAAACATTTTTTTTTGGATTGCAATTCATTTTTGTATTTTTGTTGTTTTTTTGTTTGTTTTTTTAATCTGTCCTTTCTAATCCATTTTCTACCACTTGTTACTCTCGGTGTCTCCTAGCCGCTCAGGCAAACACACACACACACACACACACACACACACACACACACACACACACACACACACACACACACACACACACACACACACAATTTTTTTAACCCAATGCGGCCCCCAAGTCAAATAGTTTGGGGACCCCTGTTTTAGAGGAAGACATGAGCCAGCCTAGTAGCTTAATATTTGAGCTAATCCTCTTTCTTTTCCTTAATTGTCAGTGCTTCTTGTTAGGACTGATGCGTTCAAACGCATCTTGGCTTTTACAGTGTCTCCAGTAAATAAGATGTGCTAACTCTAATTCCAAACCAGTTTTTATGCTGGTTTATGTAAGGGATAATATGGTTTGTGTTTCACTCTCAAAGGGGGCTAACTCTTAAATGTGGTATTTTGGCTTCCCTGGTCGCCATGTAGAGTAGACCCCCCTCACGCGTGGATCTGCTTCTTCTCAACTTGTCCATCTCACTCCTCAGCCCAGTGTGTGTGTGTGTGAGCATGTTGTGGCGTGTGTATGGCTATTTTGTGTGTCTTCGTCCGTGTGTGTGCGCGTGCTCACGGGCCCCTTTGTGCGACCAGGGGCATTGGCAGCGTAAGCCTTTTGAGATTTAGTGTTTTGGGGATCGCCGTGTTTCAGATTTCACCTCCAGCTCTGGAGGGAAGAGAATGTGACTGATGGCTGGCTAAATCTCTCCTGTGTGAGAATCATTTGATCCCCGGCTTGGCTGGTTGGTTCTTGACTGTGTCTTGTTGAGTCGGTCAGGGAACAATGGCGGCAGGGTAACGTTTCAGGTCTGATTCTGCACACAGGTAGCTGGCGGCCGCCCCTCCCCTTCTAGTCCCTTCACATCATCCCTTCACGTTTGTCTCTTCCTCTTTCAAAACTGCCCCCACTCCTGCTTCCATCGTGTTCTACTTTCATTGTATAGTCACCATTCTCATCCTTTTTGTCTCTAGTCGGGACCCCACACAATCACCTCCATCTGCTCCCGTTTCCCTCATGTGCCTCATTCCTTTCTGAAAGCTCAGCATCAAAGAATCCATAATGTCAAGACGACCCAAATTTTGTATTTTATAGTCCTGAAATTTAATCTGGCAGCCATTTCACATAACATCAATTAGTTTTAGAGCATGGGTATCAAACTCTGGCCCGTGGGCCAAATTTGGCCCGCCGTGTAATTTTACTTGGCCCTTGAGGCGATATCAAATTAACACTAGAGCTGGCCCGCCGATTATATTCAGCGGCGGTGCGGTAACACCGCATTCACCGCTAATTCTCATACTTGCCAACCCTTCTGGGAGACTCTCAAATTTTCAGTACCCCTACCAAAAATCGTCACGTCCGCTTTTCACCCAGTCCAGCGAATGCTGGCCCAATCACATAATATGTGCGGCTTCAGCACGCACACCAACGTGAATGCAATGCATACTTGGCCAACAGCGATACAGGTTACACTGACGGTGCCCGTATAAATAACTTTAACACTGTTAGAAATATGTGCCACACAGTGAATCCACACCAAACAAGAATGACAAACACATTTCGGGAGAACATCCGCACAGTAACACAACATAAACACAACAAAACAAATACCCAGAATCCCATGCAGCCCTAACTCTTCCGGGCTGCAATATACACCCCCGCTACCACCAAACCCCGCCCCCCCAAACCCGCCAGCCTCAACCGACGCATTTGACCCATCCCCTTGTTCCACTCCCGGGGAGTTGAGGGGAGCAGCAGCGGTGGCCGTGCTCGAGAATCACGAAGGCATGTAAAACTAGTATTTTGATCGCTTACTCATATAATTTTGTCGCAATGGTTCATAATTACTTTGAAACTGATACGGTTACCATTATGAGAGAAAAATTATAGCCATTTCCGGACTTTTCTACGGAGCCCCCTAAAGGGACATGGGGGAAACATTTTTTTAGATTTGTATCATGTATAGTTTCTCGTGCGTACACAAAAGTTTGCAAATGTTTTCCCGTGAGCACAAGAAACGTATGTTTCTCGTGCGCACGAGAAACTATCTCGTGCTCACGCCGAAGTTTCTCGTGCGCTCGAGATGTTTTCCAATGAGCACAAGAAACATATCTAAAACTCTTTTTTTTCCCCCATGTCCCTTTAGGGCAGTGGTTCTTAACCTGGGTTCCATCGAACCCTAGGGGTTCGGTGAGTCGGGCTCAGGGACTCATCATGTTCCCCTAGTGTCCAAAAAACTCTAAATTAAGTCTTTGTTACTTAGAATATGTTCCCCTAGTGTCCAAAAAACTCTAAATTAAGTCTTTGTTACTTAGAATATGTTCCCCTAGTGTCCAAAAAAACTCTAAATTAAGTCTTTGTTACCTAGAATATGTTTCCCTATTGTCCAAAAAACTCTAAATTAAGTCTTTGTTACTTAGAATATGTTCCCCATACTAACGTGTTACCAAAAACATATAACTTTGTCTTGAATTTGAAAAACAACAACATTGTATTCTTTACTAAAGAAGGGTTCGGTGAATGCGCATATGAAACCGATGGGGTTCGGTACCTCCAACAAGGTTAAGAACCACTTCTTTAGGGGCTCCATACCTTTCTGCTCTTAAATCTACTCTTCCGTGGACGCCATAGCCTGTGGTTTCCTCATGCTCTTTCAGCAATTCCTCAAGCATCTGGAGGAAAACATCAGGAGAAGAGAACGCAAAATAGAATATTAGCTGCGTACCTTCTTTTTCTCTCATTCTTGAGCGGTCTGCTTTTCTCTCTGTTCTTCCAAACAGCGACCAAAGCTTTTTTGAGGTCAGAAACATTAAAATGATTGTTGTAATTAACACTCCGCTCACTTGGTCCGTCCCATTTTGCGTGAGTCAATTTGACCGGAGAGGTCCACACTTTCCTCATATTTCCATCATTTGGAAATGTATGCAGGCTGGCGCCTTCTTTAGTTGTGCAGTGTTGCTACCACCTGCAACAATGCATTTGGCAGACCTATTTGATGATTCCTTCAATGATTGCGAAACAATATGGGAATTTGGGATGAAGAATCTACCAAAACACAAAGGGCCTGACCTATCAAGATCCCAATACCAAACACAAACTATAAAATTGTGCATACTATTAGTAGGCGCTTTGCGTATGATCTACTAAGACTGTGTGTGCAATTAATAACCTTATTCTAATTAGTTTTTTTGTGTGTGTACTATGTGGCTAAAGCCATGGAGACACTCATTTACTGCACATTCATGTTATCTTAACTGTGGTGTTTTGCTATGTTTTGAAACATGAAGCGGACATCTATGTACCACTTTTTCTGGGCATTTTAGACGCTGTCCTGCTGTGCATCTACAATGGAACCCACTTTTTTAACGCGCTGAAGGTGCGCTCATGGAAGATGCTGGCACTAACTACGAGGGTGATCTGCAATGTTCCGGACACAAGAGAATGCACATTGCAAGGAGTTTGTTTCATAGGAGTTATGGCAAAAATATATGTTGTATATGAAAAAATAAACATTGAAATACCACCATCAAACACTGCAATGCCCATCCATTCATCCATTTTCTACCGCTTGTCTCTTTCAGGGTCGCGGGGGGTGCTGGAGCCTATCTCAGCTACACCCTGGACAAGTCGCCACCTCATCGCAGGACCAACACAGATAGACAGACAACATTCACACTCACATTCACACACTAGGGCCAATTTAGTGTTGTCAATCAACCTATCCCCAGGTGCATGTCTTTGGAGTTGGGAGGAAGCCGGAGTACCCGGAGGGAACCCACGCAGACACGGGGAGAACATGCAAACTCCACACAGAAAGATCCTGAGCCCAGGATTGAACCCAGAACCTTCATATTGTGAGGCACATGTCCTAACTTCTGTTCCACTGTGCTGCCCACACCGCAATGCATAAGTTGAATTTATTTTAATAAGCTCCTCGAGTCATCCAGCAGCTTTGAAATTATAAAATTATATTGCTGAATATACCATACAGTATGTTTTTTATTTTTTGACAATCTATGTATGTTGACACTAAGGTTGTATAGTATACCGGTACTTATAAAATACTCGCTACTAATGAATTAGAAAAGGTACTATAATGTTTTTGAAAAATACCAATACTTTTTTTTCTCCATCCATATATGCTGAGCCGAGGCGCATGTTGAGTGTGCATACAAGCAGAAACAGTGTGGGGAGGAATAATGGCAATAAATGTCAATTCTACTGGTTAATAAAGAGGATGCATGAAGTGCAATATAGATGTATTTTGGCTTCAAAACTATCAATAAAGTTGATGCTTTAAACACTGAAGCGCTGTGCTGCAAGCAGTGCTTTAAGACATGCCTTGCCAAAGGTGGCAATAAAATATTACCACCTTTGCTTCAATCTAAGGTAAACATTAAAATAACAAGCATTCAGATCTGCACAGTGAGTTTAAAGAGTCACAGGCAATGTATTTAACTAATTCCCTTGTTGTGCACATACAGATAAGTAGACATGCACACAGCTGGTTGGCTTGTTGCCAGTTAGTAGCGCAGTCAAAGCTGCCCACATAGTGTAAACTCATGCAAGTACAATAATCAAATTTTGTAACAAATTCTAACAATTTGTGTTTAATCTTTAACCATGTGTGTTTTACCTGCAACATGCCTAATCTGTGTAGTTTCAACCATAGCATTGTTTTTAGTATTTACTAATGATTGTATTTGTTTTAAAGCACAGAACAAAATTGGCAACCATAAATCATGAAGCAATCAATACAAATTGCAATTAAGCTTTCTATTCTATTCTAACCTAATACTTGATTATGGTCGGCTATTTGTCATGTGTAAAATTGTTCTTCTAGTGCAGGGGTCGGCAACCCAAAATGTTGAAAGAGCCATATTGGACCAAAAATACAAAAACAAATCTGTCTGGAGCCACAAAAAATTAAAAGCCATATTACATACATATAGTGTGTCATGAGATATAAATTGAATTATGAGGACTTAAAGGAAACTAAATGAGTTCAAATATAGCTACAAATAAGGCATAATGATGCAATATGTACATATAGCTAGCCTAAATAGCATGTTAGCATCGATTAGCTTGCAGTCATGCAGTGCCCAAATATGTCTGATTAGCACTCCAACAAGTCAATAACATCAACAAAACTCACCTTTGTACGTTTGCTGGACAAAATGAGACAGAAAAAGAAGTGGCATAAAACACGTCCTAGAAAGTCGGGAGAAAGTTATACATGTAAACAAACTACGGTGAGTTCAAGGACCGCCAAAATGAGTAGGACAAAACGGCGCTCGCCAAATACTCGAATCAGTGAAGCATGTTTAATACAAACAGTGTACTTTATAATAGGGAGGTTTGTGTCATGTTTGTCCTCCTACAGAAACCATATAAACACAAAAAATATATTTTTTCCTCTCATCTTTTTCCATTTTTCATACATTTTTTAAAAAGCTCCAGAGAGCCACTAGGGCGGCGCTAAAGAGCCGCATGCGGCTCTAGAGCCGTGGGTTGCCGACCCCCGTTCTAGTGCAATAAGAAAATCCCAGTGTGTTTAATGTTCCCATCCATCCATTTTCTACCGCTTATTCCCTTTGGGGTCGCGGGGGGCGCTGGAGCCTATCTCAGCTACAATCGGGCGGAAGGCGGGGTACATCCTGGACAAGTCGCCACCTCATCGCAGGGCCAACACAGATAGACAGACAACATTCACACTCACATCCACACACTAGGGCCAATTTAGTGTTGCCAATCAACTTATCCCCAGGTGCATGTCTTTGGAGGTGGGAGGAAGCCGGAGTACCCGGAGGGAACCCACGCAGTCACGGGGAGAACATGCAAACTCCACACAGAAAGATCCCGAGCCCGGGATTGAACCCAAGACTACTCAGGACCTTCGTATTGTGAGGCAGATGCACTAACCCCTCTTCCACCGTGCTGCCCGTGTTTAATGTTTGTAATTTCAATTACAATCTTCTAAATAAGAAGATTGTAAATAAGAGGAAGCTTCTTCCTACTCCTTTTCGGGCATGATGTAAAATGAAATGATATGAAATTGTGTGATGTATTATGATGTAAGTGTGTTCATGTTCGAAATAAACTAAAGAAAGAAAGAAAAAAAAAAATATGTTCTTTGAGTGCAATAACCAATGTATGTTTTGAATGTATTATAAGGTTTTCTGTTAAAATGAAGCCAATAATGACTTTATTTTGAAAAGTGTAGGGACAACCCTAATTGAGACACACATATAGGATGAGGTATTTTCTGTCTATCGTCTGTCTTTGTAGCAGTCGAAGTGAAGGCACGTAAATAAGACCGCCTACAACACGGTGCATTCCGAAGAGACGGTCAAAAAGCGGCTTGAAGATGGCCTGTAAAACATCATCCATGCAAAAATGTTGACCCAAGAACTACCATTACATGCTATGTATACCACAAGAAAGTGTTTTAAATGTAAACATTTTTTTTAATATGAACTCTTTAAGGTTTGCACATTTTGGAAACCTAAAAATAGATTTTCCTTTTCTATGGCATTTGCCATGTTTTGTTGACGACAGAAATGTGATGGTGAACATAGAATAGGAAATGGAACTTTTTGCAAAGTAGGATACACATGTCTTTGTCCTGGCTGCTCAGTACTTTTATTGAATTTGTTTTGAAGCACAGACCAAGAGTGGCAACCGTAAATCATACGCATACGCTTAATATTTAACACAATGATTACTCTATTCTATTCTATTATGCTGTTTTCTATTCTATTTTAACCTTGTCTTTGATTATGGTAGGCTATATGTAATCAATTAAGTGTTGTAAAAAAAAAGCCCAAAATTACCTTTTTTGCGTTCCCCTTTATTTAAAAAAGTATCGTAAAACCAATAGTGTCGGTAGCAGGACAACAATAGTCAGTATTAATGTGAAGAGACTCAACTCCCAAACTCATCTTAATGCAAGAGTCAACAAATGTGCATCCTTCACATGACTGTATGGTGACTTCATTTTTTTTTGTTTTAAGTTTGAATTTCAAACTTGTTTTTACCTTTGTAAGGTAGAAATACATGTTGCAGAGAAGCTGCCATCAACATGTGAGTAGTTGTATTTTTTCAGCTTTTATTTAGTTTAACTATATCAATTGGTTGGCTTATGTTTACACTTGCATGGTAATTAAGGATGTTACAATGATTTTGTGCTGCTTTGTAAAAACCTCCCTCCTTGCTTCCCTGAACGCTGCACCTGCGTGATGTATCGCCAAAGGGTGAGTAGTTTTAGTTTATTTTTGTTTCATTGAGTTTCATTACACTACGGCTGACTTATTGGTTCACTTTTATGACAGTTGATTCGTGAGGGCAACTATTTGCTGAAAGCCTGCCTCTTCACTTTCTTCAAAGGGACCTTTGCATCAATTCATCAAAGGGTGAGTCATTTCACTTTATTTTACCATCCATCCATCCATTTTCTACCGCTTGTCCCTTTTGGGGTAGCGGGGGGTGCTGGAGACTATCTCAACTGCATTCGGGCGGAAGGCGGGGTACACCCTGGACAAGTCGCCACCTCCATAATTATTCAATTCTCCAGCAGTTAACTTATTTTTTTGCCTGCATTACTATGAAAAATGTTAAAATGTCACTTAAAATATTGCCTTTGCAGGTTTTATGATGGCAGTTTGACCCTGGAACAGAATATTGCTGTTGCCATTGTTCTTTATGTGCAAAAATACCGAATGGGCAGCCCAGAGTTACGCATATTTTGATATTGCAGTTGGACGCTGAACAAAAATGTTGGAAGATGTTAAAAATGTGGCATGAGAAAGTAACACTGACCTTTAACCATATTTCCTGTTTAAAATCCATAGGCTTCCTGGTTGGACGTTTATTAATAATTGTTGAAAGATAAATGAAGTAGATGATGTCTGTCTCCTCTCTGAGCTGCCACCTTACCGTGGTAGAGGAGTTTGCGTGTCCCAATGATCCTAGGAGCTATGTTGTCCGGGGGTTTCTATGCCCCCTGGTAGGGTCTCCCAAGGCAAACTGGTCCTAGGTGAGGGATCAGACAAAGAGCAGCTCGAAGACCTCTATGAAGAACACTAACAAAGGACCCAGATTTCCCTCGCCCGGACGCGGGTCACCGGGGCCCCCCTCTGGAGCCAGGCCCAGAGGTGGGGCACGATGGCGAGCGCCTGGTGGCCGGGCCTGTCCCCATGGGGTCCGGCCGGGCACAGCCCGAAGAGGCAACGTGGGTCCCCCCTCCAATGGGCTCACCACCCATAGCAGGGGCCATAGAGGTCGGGTGCAGTGTGAGCTGGGCGGAAGCCGAGGGCAGGGCACTTGGCGGTCCGATCCTCGGCTACATAAGCTGGCTCTTGGGACGTGGAACGTCACCTCGCTGGGGGGGAAGGAGCCTGAGCTAGTGCGTGAGGTGGAGAAGTTCCGGCTAGATATAGTCGGACTCACTTCGACGCACAGCAAGGGCTCTGGAACCACTTCTCTTGAGAAGGGCTGGACTCTCTTCCACTCTGGCGTTGCCGGCAGTGAGAGGCGACGGGCTGGGGTGGCAATTCTTGTTGCCCCTCGGCTCAAAGCCTGCACGTTGGAGTTCAACCCGGTGGACGAGAGGATAGCTTCCCTCCGCCTTCGGGTGGGGGGACGGGTCCTGACTGTTGTTTGCGTTTACGCGCCAAACGGCAGCTCAGAGTACCCACCCTTTTTGGTTTCACTCGAGGGAGTACTTGAGAGTGCTCCCCCGGGGGATTCCCTCGTTCTACTGGGGGACTTCAACACTCATGTTGGCAGCGACAGTGAAACCTGGAGAGGTGTGATTGGGAAGAATGGCCGCCCGGATCTGAACCCAAGTGGTGTTCTGTTATTGGACTTTTGTGCTCGTCACAGATTGTCGATAACAAACACCATGTTCAAACATAAGGGTGTCCATATGTGCACTTGGCACCAGGACACCCTAGGCCGCAGTTCCATGATCAACTTTGTCATCGGATTTGCGGTCTCATGTTTTGGACACTCGGGTGAAGAGAGGGGCGGAGCTTTCTACCGATCACCACCTGGTGGTGAGTTGGCTGCGATGGTGGGGGAGGATGCCGGACAGACCTGGCAGGCCCAAACGCATTGTGAGGGTTTGCTGGGAACGCCTGTCAGAGTCTCCTGTCAGAGAGAGTTTCAATTCCCACCTCCGGAAGAACTTTGAAAATGTCACGAGGGAGGCGCTGGACATTGAGTCCGAGTGGACGATGTTCCGTGACTCTATTGTCGAGGCGGCCGATTGGAGCTGTGGCCGCAAGGTGGTTGGTGCCTGTCGTGGCGGTAATCCTAGAACCCGTTGGTGGACGCCGGCGGTGAGGGATGCCGTCAGGCTGAAGAAGGAGTCCTATCGGGTTCTTTTGGCTCATGGGACTCCTGAGGCAGCAGACAGGTACCGACAGGCCAAGCGGTGTGGGGCTTCAGCGGTCGCAGAGGCAAAAACTCGGACATGGGAGGAGTTCGGGGAGGCCATGGAAAAAGACTTCCGGACGGCTTCGAAGCAATTCTGGACCACACTGTAAAAAAATACTGTAAAAATACAAAAAAAATTACAGTTATATACCGTTCTTCTTAAATGCAGTTAAGTACTGTAAATTTTGTTGCATTTTACAAAAAATATCGACCAGCAGTAAGTTACTGTAAAACCTACAGTATAGTTCAGTATTTTTCAGACTTGTTTCTTGGGTCCGCCCACAATTCGTCCAACCGAGCTTCATTTCACCTGGCCGCCGCAGCTAAATCCATCCTACTGCATGGTGTGTTTTTGATAACAAGGTAAAAGTCACTTGTACCTTGATGTGTCATTTTCTGTTTGAATTGCTTTATATATATATTTATAAAGTCCGAAATGACATAGCGTCACAGTCAGCATCACAGACACTATCGTTGACCACTGTACCGCCGCATGCTAGCGAGCTAAGTTTTCTTCATTTTTGTCATAGTGATCATAATGTCATAGTCATCTCAAAAAGATGATAACTTGCAACATATGTGCTACGACTTGCAGCAATGTATTTGCGTATGTTAGACACATGCGAAGTCATAGTTGTATGCCTAATGCATCGTTTAAGTGTGCTTTCCCTAAATGCACAAGAGTTTTTTTCCAACTTCTCAGCCTTCAAAACTCACAGCTGTCGTCATAAATATGGCAAGAGTAGGACTGATCTGTATAGCGCAGAAGGTTTACCTTGTAATATTGTCTCATGTAGCGCGAAGTGCGATGATATATACGGGGCCTTCTCCTGCATATGAAAAGTCATATTACCGAAGGTAGGACAGTCAATGTGAAAAAAGATTTACAGTCAAGTCTACTTTCACATCGCACGTGTCAAGGAAGCACTACGGCTACACTAAACGAAGTTTGACTTGCTCAATAGCAAATCCAAGTCACAATGCTTTGCTCTGATTATGGGGTACTTGAATTTAAAAAAATGAGAACCACTGTCCTAAGGCAGTGGTTCTCAACCTTTTTTCAGTGATGTACCCCCTGTGAACATTTTTTTAATTCAAGTACCCCCTAATCAGAGCAAAGCATTTTTGGTTGAAAAAAAGAGATACAGAAGTAAAATACAGCACTATGTCATCAGTTTCTGATTTATTAAATTGTATAACAGCGCAAAATATTGCTCATTTGTAGTGGTCTTTCTTGAACTATTTGGAAAAAAAGATATAAAAATAACTAAAAACTTGTTGAAAAATAAACAAGTGATTCAATTATAAATAAAGATTTCTACACATAGAAATAATCAACTTAAACCGCCCTCTTTGGGGATTGTAATAGAGTTCCATCTGGATTCATGAACTTCATTCTCAACATTTCTTCACAAAAAAAAAGAAATCTTTAACATCAATATTTATGGAACATGTCCACATGTCTCAGCTGCATTACTGCTACGCTTTAACCAAGCCTCCATTGTTTCTTACATGGATAGTTGATTGACAGTTGGTGCTGTGTGGCACCGCCAGGTAGGGTCAAACCATCATGGCATGGGGGAAACTCTGGGTTTATGGTAATGAATGGAATAGCCTACTTGATTAGATGTTCAGTTTATGAAATTACATTCATATTTTGTGAAGTATTATTCAATAAATATATTTATAAAGGATTTTTGAATTGTTGCTATTTTTAGAATATTTTTAAAAGATCTAACGTACCCCTTGGCATACCTTCAAGTACCCCCAGGGGTACGCGTACCCCCATTTGAGAACCACTGCCTTAGGAGACTAGATGTAAACAGAGTAAAGATAGAGCGAGTGAGGTGGCCATTCCAAATACCTTTAAAATGCTACCCATATTGGATACTGTTTAGGAACATAAACTGCATTTCTTGACTGTACCAGTTGCTGGTGACAAAGTCACAATAAAACGTTGGATGATCAGCATGGAAGGTGATGTCATCTGCGAAGGCGTCCAACCTAGCTTCATCTCAGGGCTTGCTGCCCTTCTTGCCACCTACTATGTGTTCAACTTGGAATACCAAGAGGAAGGTGCTCGGACATTGGAATTTGTTCAAAGGTAAATCCTCTTGATACTGTTAAATACTGTTAGGATATTTTGCCCCTTTTCTCACCTCTGTTCAGGAATTTGACTTGTCATTTCCCCAAGTTTGTGCCTTAAATCAATGACTCTTCTGTTCCTTTGTGGACCTTCTTATTAGGGACCGAAGCACCAGTTTGACTCTAGGATACAGAGAAGGTAGGTAATGTGCAGGTAAAGATATGTTGACTGGGTCAAAGAAGGAAGCACCTGTTTGACCCCAGGATGCAGAAAAAGTATGTCATTTGCAGGTAAAGATATGTTGACTGGGTGATGGTAGGAAGCACCAGCGTGACCCGAGGATGCAGAGCAAGTAGGTAATGTGCGGGTGAAGATATGTTGAATGGGTAAAGGCAGGAAGCACCAGCGTTACCCCACTATGCAGAGAAGGTAGGTAATGTGCGGGTGAAGGTATGTTGAATGGGTGAAAGAAGGAAGCGCAGGTGTGGTCGAGGCAATGCAGACAAGGTAGGTAATGTGCAGGGGAAGATATGTTGTATGGTGAAAGAAAGAACCACCAGTGTGACCCCAGGATGCAGGGAAGGTAGGTAGTGTGCAGGTAAAGATATGTTGAATGGGTAAAGGCAGGAAACACCAGCTAGACTCCAGGATACAGAGAAGGTAGGTAATGTGCAGGTAAAGATATGTTGAATGTGTAAAGGCAGAAAGCACCAGCGTCACCACACTATGCAGAGAAGGTAGGTAATGTGCAGGTAAAGATATGTTGAATGTGTAAAGGCAGGAAGCACCAGTGTGACCCCAGGATGCAGAGAAGATAGGTAATGAGCAGGTAACGGAGAAGGTAGGTAATGTGCGGGTGAAGGTATGTTGAATGGGTGAAAGAAGGAATCGCAGGTGTGATCGAGGCAATGCAGACAAGGTAGGTAATGAGCAGGTAACGGAGAAGGTAGGTAATGTGTGGGTGAAGGTATGTTGAATGGGTGAAAGAAGGAAGCACAGGTGTGGTCGAGGCAATGCAGACAAGGTAGGTAATGTGCAGGTGAAGATATGTTGTATGGTGAAAGAAAGAAGCACCAGTGTGACCCCAGGATGCAGGGAAGGTAGGTAATGTGCAGGTAAAGATATGTTGAATGGGTAAAGGCAGAAAGCACCAGCGTGACCACACTATGCAGAGAAGGTAGGTAATGAGCAGGTAACGATATGTTAAATGGGTGAAAGCAGGAAACATCAGCGTAAATACATGGTTCCGTAGATGGAGAGAAAACACATAAATAGAGAGAGGGATTGGGGAGGCTTTAGCATTGTCTTCCTCTCTGAATTTGTCTTAATGGGTTTTAGAGCATTCACTCATCTACAGCTGTAGTTATAGTATAGGCTCACATATATCCTAAAATTTATATGAATATTTGTGCAGTGCATATTCATAAATTAACAATGTGAGGGGAGTTCTGTATCGACTGCAAGTAATCTTCAATCACAACAGAATATCTAATATGCTTTCTCTCTTTTTTAGGCGATTCATTGGCGTTAACCCTGAGAGGGGAACAAAGGCTAGCCAGGGAAAGGTGGTGTCCAAGAAGACCGGGAAGCTGGTCCAGAAAAAGGCAGCAACTGTAAATCCTCACGTCGCCACCCTTATAAAACATCTCACAGACTTTGAGTAGGGCTTTATGTAGCCGACAACTAAACACTGGACTCGTGTTCAGTTATTTGTCTCCAGTTTGAAATTAAGTTGACATGTTCTAAATGTTAAAATGCTTTACTGAAAATAAAAAGAATGCACTAAATGTACATTGAATGTATTTGATGCGCTTTAAAATAATTGGTTAATAAAAGCATAAACTTGCAAGGCCATTTCTCCAGTCATTTTTATGCCAGCAGATTGCAGGGGTTTTGATTTTGAAAAATTAAAAGTTCAACTCATTAACTTCTAGTGGCATTATACTGTAAAGTTCAGTCTATAGTGCTTACAATTATTTTACTGTAATTAACTGTTCATGGATATTACAGTAGATACACTAAAATAACAGTGTAATGCCGCTAAACAGATGACAGTATTATGCTGTGAAGCGTATATTTGATACAGCACAGTACTGTGATACCTTTTACAGTAATATACTGTAGAGATAAATCACAGTATGTGTGCTGTAGAAAAACAGTATATACTGGAACCATTAGCTGCCAGTAGGTTACTGTATTTAAACGGTGAAAGTTCTTACAGTGCACCATCCGCCGCCTCAGGAAGGGGAAGCAGTGCAGTGTCAACACCGTGTATGGTGGGGATGGTGCTCTGCTGACCTCGACTGCGGATGTTGTGGATCGGTGGAGAGAATACTTCGAAGACCTCCTCAATCCTACCAGCACGTCTTCCTATGAGGAAGCAGGGCCTGGGGAATCTGTGGTGGGCTCTCCTATTTCTGGGGCTGAGGTTGCCGAGGTAGTTAAAAAGCTCCTCGGTGGCAAGGCCCCGGGGGTGGATGAAATCCGCCCGGGGTTCCTTAAGGCTCTGGATGTTGTGGGGCTGTCTTGGTTGACAAGACTCTGCAACATCGCGTGGACATCGGGGGCGGTACCTCTGGATTGGCAGACCGGGGTGGTGGTTCCTCTCTTTAAGAAGGGGAACCGGAGGGTGTGTTTCAACTATCGTGGGATCACACTCCTCAGCCTTCCCGGTAAGGTCTATTCAGGTGTACTGGAGAGGAGGCTACGCCGGATAGTCGAACCTCGGATTCAGGAGGAACAGTGTGGTTTTCGTCCTGGTCGTAGAACTGTGGACCAGCTCTATACTCTCGGCAGGGTCCTTGAGGGTGCATGGGAGTTTGCCCAACCAGTCTACATGTGCTTTGTGGACTTGGAGAAGGCATTCGACCGTGTCCCTCGGGAAGTCCTGTGGGGAGTGCTCAGAGAGTATGGGGTAACGGACTGTCTTATTGTGGCAGTTCGCTCCCTGTATGATCAGTGTCAGAGCTTGGTCCGCATTGCCGGCAGTAAGTCGGACACGTTTCCAGTGAGGGTTGGACTCCGCCAAGGCTGCCCTTTGTCACCGATTCTGTTCATAACCTTTATGGACAGAATTTCTAGGCGCAGTCAGGGCATTGAGGGTATCTGGTTTGGTGGCTGCAGGATTAGGTCTGCTATTTGCAGATGATGTGGTCCTGATGGCTTCCTCCGGCCAAGATCTTCAGCTCTCACTGGATCGGTTCGCAGCCGAGTGTGAAGCGACTGGGATGGGAATCAGCACCTCAAGCGGCCGAAATGAGTTTCCTCCGCCGAGTGGCGGGGCTCTCCCTTAGAGATAGGGTGAGAAGCTCTGTCATTCGGGGGGAGCTCAAAGTAAAGCCGCTGCTCCTCCACATCGAGAGGAGCCAGATGAGGTGGTTCGGGCATCTGGTCAGGATGCCACCCGAACGCCTCCCTAGGAAGGTGTTTCGGGCACGTCCGACCGGTAGGAGGCCACGGGGAAGACCCAGGACACGCTGGGAAGACTATCTCTCCCGGCTGGCCTGGGAACGCCTCGGGATCCCCCGGGAGGAGCTGGACGAAGTGGCTGGGGAGAGGGAAGTCTGGGCTTCCCTGCTTAAGCTGCTGCCCCCGCGACCCGACCTCGGATAAGCGGAAGAAAATGGATGGATGGATGGATGATGTCTGTGTCTGATATCATACAAAACCAATATTCTCAAATATTATTACAATACAAGCAATTCCCGCATTCCAATAGTTCATTTCACATAAAATAAATCTCCACAACTTTTCAACAAACTTTTTAGAGCTTCAAAAAAGCTCTCCTCTTTCATTTTAGCCATTAGGAATCAGATCCTCAAATTCAGTTTTTCATGCATACAGCAATAAATACGTGTTGCGCCAATGTACAGAAAGTACATTAGCAGTGTTCATCATTAGCCTCTCTGTGTGCACGCTGTGGGTCTGTGTGGCCGTGTTAGTTATTTTTTCCCCTCCTCTCCTCGCGACAACACAATCATTTCCCAGTGCTAAGAGCCCTTAATGGACTGGAATGGGCACTCTGAGGCTCATTAGCATTAGCCAGCTTCCTACTCTCCATTAATGGAGAAATGCTCTTTATATTTATAATGCTTTTACAGAGGAGGGGGGTGGCACGATCAATATCATAATCTACACATTTGTGGAATATGAAGTAAGTTTTTTTTTTTTTTGGGTGCACATTAAGGAGAAAGTATGGGTTTGAGTTGCAAAACAAGACAACACTTTGATATGGGTGTGGTTGATGCAGGAGGATGAGCTGCATGGATAAGTGCTTCTGCAACAACACTGTTTATGCCTATGGAAGTGAAAACTATAATAATGGTTCCTAGAGTCAACAAAATGTAAAACCAATAGGTACCTTTAACATTTAATTTAATTGTTCCTAATATTGAATATACTGTATATTTAGACACTGACTATAAATTCCTACCTGTTTTATATGAAAGTAACAAGCCTTAAAGGGGTCATATTATGCAAAACCCACTTTTCTTGCCTGTTGGCACCTGTTTTTATTTAGGATCCCCATGAGTTTCGAAGATTTGAATTCAAACCACGCAGGTGTTGAGAAATTCTAAAAAAAATATTTTGCCTTGTTCCAAATGACCAGTTTGAGATTTTTCCCAACTTATGCTTGTGATGTGAGTGGATAACTCCATACATGGTTGAGGATTTCCAGGATACGCGTGTGTGGGTTTGTCATTTTTATTTTTCGTAGCAGTGTTAGTCGTACTTGCCAACCCTCCCAGATTTTCCGGGAGACTCCAGAAATTCAGGGCCTCTCCCGAAAACCTCCCGGGACAAATTTTCTCCCGAAAATCTCCCGAAATTCAGGCGGACCTGAGTGACGTGTCGACAGCCTGTTTTCACCTCCGCTTTCCCACAATATAAACAGCGTGCCTGCCCAATCACGTTATAACTGTAGAATGATGGAGGGCGAGTTCTTGGTTTCTTATGTGTGTTTATTATTAGGCAGTTTCATTAACGTCCTCCCAGCGCGGCAACAACACACAACAACAGCAGTCACGTTTTCGTCTACCGTAAAGCAGTTCGTCTGCCGTAAACAGCAATGTTGTGACACTCTTAAACAGGACAATACTGCCCTCTACTGTACATGCATATGTGACAATAACATCTACAGCTTTTAGAGAGTGCAGTGCACAACTGGAGATGAAGCAGAATGCATCATCAGCATGGTTTGAAAAATAGTGACAGAGAATAGAACAAGGATGGACAATTCAACCCTTAACTCAACAATGAGTAGATGAGTGTTATGTGTGTGTATATGTGGAAATAAATGAACACTGAAATTCAAGTATTTCTTTTATTTGTATATATATATATATATATATATATATATATATATATATATATATATATATATATATATATATATATATATATATATATATATATATATAATAAAATATAATAAAAAAAAAAAAAAAAATATATATATATATATATATATATATATATATATATATATATATATATATATATATATATATATATATATATATAGCTAGAATTCACTGAAAGTCAAGTATTTCTTATACATATATATATATACTAAATACTTGACTTGGTGAATTCTAGCTGTAAATATACTCCTCCCCTTTTAACCACGCCCCCACCTCCCGAAATCGGAGGTTTCAAGGTTGGCAAGTAGGAGTGTTAGTAGTCCAAATTAAAATCCTTTTTGTTCAGGTTGGATACAATTACGATTCACTCTTGTAATTCTTTTGAACAAATTATTTTTTTGAGTTTTGAATTGCCAGCAAACCTTCAGTTACGAGTATTTTTGCTCTCTTTTAAATATAAGTAATATTCCTAACAGGGTTGCGCCGTTAGAGCGGTAAATAGTAAATATAATAGGTATACATGCAAAGTCAGTTTGTGTCACACAAGCTGTAGCGAGCCAACGACAAACATTTATCCATAAAAGTATTGAGAAGCTGTGTGTCAACTTGTTGTGTCTAGTCCTGCCTCAACAAACTGGATGGGCGAACAATAGCTTTGATTGACAAACAAACACATCGATTGTTGTGACTTCTCCGGTCCGTTCCTCAGAGAGAGAAACCGGTAGCTTATAATAAGGTAAATACTGTAAATTATGAATATATTATCACATTAAACTCAGGTAGTTGTTTGTAGTACATGCTATTGTAATGATTTCCAAACAGTATTTATTATCTAAAAGTTATTTTTTCTTATTAAAAGGCATTTTACATGTTAAAATTGTGGTGTTTAGGGACCGCCCGGCACTGATTAAATTGATTTCAATAAATTTTAATGGGCGGGGCTGCTTTGAGATACCAGTGTTTGGAGTTACAAGCTTGTTCGTGGAACGCGATGTGCTCGTCGGTTTTTGTACCACTGTATTTGGGCATTAGTTGTTTTTTCAAATTCAAATCTTATTGTTTACACTTTCTTATTTTTAGGTTCAGATCTTTTTCTTTCAGATTAAAATATTTTCTTCTCAGATTCAGGTTTTTTTTATACAGTTAAAACATGTTTTCAGGTTCAGATCTTTCTCTTTCAGATTTGTTACAAAACGGCCCAAAGTCGCTCATAATAGCAAATTTGGCAATGTTGGTTTCATTTTGGTCTACGGTGTGTTCAGGGACAGCTAATTAAAGTGGAAAAGTGAATGTTTGGCAAAGCTCAATGAAACAAAATGATATAAACATGCTGAAATTATGGGCTTTCCAACACTGTATATGTGTGTGTGTGTGTGTGTGTGTGTGTGTGTGTGTGTGTGTGTGTGTGTGTGTGTGTGTGTGTGTGTGTGTGTGTGTGTGTGTGTGTGTAGATGTATAAATGTTTATGTGTATATATATATTTTTTGTTGTTGTTGTTTTTCGTTGTGGCCATAGTCTGGCGATTGTGGACCTCTGTTGTAGCCTACAATGAGTGTGGAGTTTAATTGTTTAATTAGGGACATAAAACTGAATTTAAAATGAACGATCTAAAAAAATAAAAAGATTTGATTAAAAAAATAATAATACAAAATCCTGAGCTAAGGTTCAAATATCAAAACAATTGAAAGTTAAACATTTGAATAAATGATTTGTTCAAAATAATTACCAAAGTGAATCATAATTATATTCAATCTGGGGGAAAACATTTGTGTGTATTCATTTAATTTTGTTTACACTGATGTATTTTTCTAAATTCAACATCAAAACAAGTTATTTCAATTTCAAAGTGTCTTTTTTGACAAATATGTTGGCCCTAATACTCCATAAGAAGCAGTCCCGTTCAACAGGAGGAGGCGTCGAGTCGTTTATTTGCAATAAAATATGACCTCTTTATATAGTATGTTGTATAATGGTAGTTTTTTTTTTTTTTTTCAGAGTTTAATGTCAGTTGGGTTAATTCCTCTCCCAATTTGGAAGTTCCCTTCTCGCTCACTTCTTGTGTTGACAGGTTGTTTCCTCTATTGCACGGCTGAAATGAAATGAAAGCACACACACACAGTATTAATGTTGCAGACAGAAAACAGAGCTGATTTCTGTGTGTGTGTGGGTGCGTCTGTGTGTGTGTCAGATCAGAGTGGGCTTCCCCAGCACCTCCACTTCCTGTGCATGCAAGTGTTCTCGTGTGTTTTTAGTGAGTGGTGTGTGAGTGTGAGAAACATCTCCACTTGTGTTATCTTTTGTGTGAGCCCCACTGGAGGTCATTGAGCTGGACAAAAGTCTTCAGCGATACCAGTTGATTTATTCATTCAAATAATTACACACTTTTAACTTTGCATGACAAATCTGACAAAAGGGCTTTTTCTGTTCCCCCATGGACAGAGAAAGGTGGACGGTTTTGGTGTGGAATAAGCTTATCAAACACCTTTTGGAATGACAGATTGCGGGATAGGCCAGTGACCTCTGACCTCACAAATTAACAAAAATGTCCAGGCATTATCTTGTATTGAGAGTCTTCCCAGAGGAGTGGAAGCCAACTCCGTATTTTGGTCTATATTCACCAGTGACGTGCGGTGAGGTTCATGACTGGTGAGGCACTGACTTCATCACAGTCAGATTTACAAACATATGAACCCTAAAGAGTATCTTATTCACCATTTGATTGTTAGCAGTTAACGGGTTATGTTTAAAAGCTCATACCAGCATTCTTCCCTGCTTGGCACTCAGCATCAAGGGTTGGAATTGGGGGTTAAATCACCAAAAATTATTCCCGGGCAGGAATGCTGCCCACTGCTCCCCTCACCTCCCAGGGGGTGATCAAGGGATGGGTCAAATGCAGAGGACAAATTCCACCACACCTAGTGTGTGTGTGTGACAATCATTGGTACTTTAACTAAACTTTAACTTTACACATACAAACTGTAGCACACAAAAAAGCACATTTAATTAAAAAAAACGTTATTATGGTCTTACCTTTACTTGTAAGTGCGGGAACAGTGGTGTTCGTGTTGGAGGAGTTGTGAATGAATGAAATATGAAATCCGTGCTGCAGTCTGCAGGTGTACCTAATGTTGTGTCCCTGCAGTCGTTCACGGCTCGTCCGGCGCGAGTATTGTTGTTTTTGCACTTTTTGGCTTCTTGGTAAGTGACTTTTTTTGGGTGGATTCGGTCCTGCACGTGGAGGGTTTGGGTGTGGGCTTTGGTTGGTGTGGCGCTCCCGTCGGGGGGTGCACTCTGCGGCGGAGGTGCATTAACCGGCACCAGGAGGCGGGATTACGCAAGCCTCACACAGTGCGTCTTTGCAGCCGTTTTATGATTGCTCAGCACAAAAAATACGTTACACACATACAGTTGTTGACAAAATACACTGTACATTATATACCTCAGCTAACTAAACTATGGAAATGTATAATATAGTTCATATAGCAATACTACACAGCAGACCAGCAGTTAGCCGAGTCATTGCGCAATCCATGTTGAGGCACAACTGAGTGACGTGCCTCAACTGGCTGCTGATCACTGCAAGTCTCTTCTCGGTATTTGAACGGCAAATGTGAAAATTCAGCGATTTTGAAAAAAAAAAATCTAAAACTGGTGAAGTTTAATGGAAAATAACTTTATAGTATAATCACTGGATACATACAGTATAACAATTTAATTTTTTCTTTTTCTTTTTATATTTTTTTTCTTTCCATGATGGCAGGTGAGGCCCTGCCTCACCTCCCTCCAGTGACCGCACGTCACTGATATTCACTCCCTGAAGGTGTAATGTCCAGGTGTCCCTATACTTTTGTTGTCATTATATGATATATTTTTTTAGGATTACGTATGAGAAATGCTTATCTTGCAGATATGATTCACATAGTTTAGTCACGTATATAGAAACAGCAGAAAGCTATAAAAAGCTAGGAAAATCTACTGGGTCAATCTATTTCTTGGTTGTGCTGTGATGGATCAAAAGTCACATCATTCTCACAGAATGTCTTCCTTCTATCCATCTCTACTCTCATCCCTTTTTTTGGCTTTATTTTTTTTCTCCCATCACGCTAAGTCTTATGCGTATGTAACATGCATGACTTTCTGTGCTCTTGTAAGGAAGGTGTAACTTCAGCAAGTTTACCTCCGCGGTGTATTGATTGGTCCGCAGCGCTTAAGTAAGTCAGGCCATTAACTAAAAAGATTACATAGGCAAAAAAAAAAAAGAAAAAAGTCCTACCTGGAGGAAAACCACACTTCCTTTCAGTGAGTCTCTGGGGTTTGTTAATCCAGTTAGTCTGCGTGAAGCTGCAAGCATTAATGTAAGGCTGATGGGGATTGTACACCTGAATCGGGACATTAGTGCTTTCAAAATAAGATGCACGCTACTTCTGTCTTGTAGAAAGCCTACTCCCACAAGAATCTAGTAGAATTATGAACAAAAATGTATCTGTTTAAGGTTTCCTTGCCTCAGCCAGTTCATTTGGATTCCTTTACTGTATGACGATCAGGGATGGGTACCTTTCAAAATTGAATGGATACCCGGTACCTGGGAATCGATACTGGTACCCAACTGTAACATTTTCGGTGCTTTGTCTGTGTTAATAAATGTACATTTTTTAATACTAAAATTAAATTTTGAAATTACATTTGAAAAAATCCGCTGATTATAATAACTGTGCTTGTCTCATTTGCAAGTATTATGTAGTAGACTTTGCATGCAGTTGCAATTCCAAGACATTAGATGGCAGTAATGTATAGGCTAAGGCAGGGGTGTCAAACGTACGGCCCGCGGGCCGGATAAGGCACGCGAACAGGTTTTATCCGGCCCACGGGATGAGTTTGCCAAGTATAAAAAAAAATGAGCTGACATTTTTTAATGAAAGAAACTGCTGTTCTAAATGTGTCCACTAGATGTCACAATAGCAATTCTTTGCATATTTGTAGATTATGCTACATATTTAAAAAAATAAAAAATAAACCACATGATGTTAGTTCACCAGTTGAGGAAAATGAGCAAACTACACAAACAACATTCTGTAATTTGATTGTGATATTTTTTTATCTTGATAGATTGAAAATGAACACCAATGAGTTGACTGATGATCATTATCACATAATTTATTCCGAAAGTATAAATAACAACAAAGATAGAATACTATTAACCGCAACCTGTAAGTTTAAAAAAAAAAACAACAACATTATGATTTGTACATTTTCAGAATGTGTTTGTTCTGTTTTTAAACAAAAAAAAAATATCTGAAGTTGTCTTTATTTTTAAGTTATCGTGCCGTGATTTTACCAGTCCGGCCCACTTGAGAGTAGATTTTTTCTCCATGTGGCCCCCCCATCTAAAAGTTTGACACCCCTGGGCTAGGGTGTGTTGCCTTACCAGAGGGTAATCATTGCTATAAAGCTGAATGTGCCAGTCTCGACTTATGCTGCGCCCTACAAAGTGTTTGTACTGTAAGTATTGTTTTTATTACACACCAGCTGTTTGATTGTAATGTGCATCTTCGTTATTAAAACATTACCAACAACACAATATAGCAGTGAAAGGTTGTAGTTGTCTGTTCGATCCAGAGCTGGAAAGCTACTAGCTCTATCTTATTAGCATGTAGCATTCGCTTCTTCTAAACAAGCTGAATTTATCGCAATTGCCCCCTAGTGTAAAAGAGGCACACAGCGTATGGCCAACTGGCAGTTTTATTACCAAATTTGGAAGTGTTTAAATTGCCATGTAAATTCAGTAAAGTTAATCAGTCGCATGTCTATGGCAAAGTCAATATATAATTTAGCATCAAGCTAGCTCATTTTGGAAAAGTGGAGCTTTACTGTACTTAGGAGCGCCTTCCTCATGGTTTGTTGGCATGGAAAATTGCAACATTATACCTAGAGGCAGTTTGGCTGAGTCCACTCTGAGTGCTGCTTGTTATGCTGCCAAGCGTTTGAGCCGGTGTTAAGTATGCAACCAGTTATTGTCTTGTAATTAATGTACATCAGAGCTATTCAAATTCTTGTATTTTTTTGTATTTAGTGTATTAGATTCAGCAACTAGTGTTTGGATCCCACTGTATGCAATATCTGAAGAGTATGGAAAAAAGCATTTCACCGTGGTGTACTCTGCATGTGCTGAATAAAACCCTTGAACCTTGAACCTTGAGACGTAAAGACACGTCGGCAAAGTTACCGAATTATAACCAGACCCGACTGCTTTCTGAGGTGCAACCGTATTTCATAGCTGTGCTTTTATTTTGAAGGACTGCCTTTTTACGGGCTATAAAGTGTTATGCCAATGTTTCCCCAGCATCGCCGTCGCAGGAATGAGAGGGCACCAGGGAGAAAAGGAGAAAATACAGAAGTTTCTTAGACAAAACGGGATGGTGGAAAGGTATGCAGGAAACTATGTGCTAGAATTTTTTTTTTATTATATAATCGGGACCAGCCTCAACAAGGGTTTTTAAGAGGGTTAGAGTTAGAAGAGAATAAAAATAAACCTCAGGTAGGCACAGTCTGGTGTTTTGTTTTATGAATGACGCATGACGTGTTTGCCCTTTTGTTATCAAAGTTAAAACTTGATTGTTTTTGTCTTGATAATAACAGGTGATGATAATAAATGCTTAAGAATAATGTTTGACAAAAATGTGTGACATTAATTTTCTTTTCACTATGCCTTGGCCAGTTATCAGTGATGTTAACTAGGGGTGTGGGAAAAAATCGATTCGAATTCAAATCGCGATTCTCACGTTGTACGATTCAGTATCGATTCTCATTTTTCAAAAATGTTTTTTCATTATTTTTTTTTAATTTATTTTATTTTATTTTTTATTTTTGTATTAATCAATCCAACAAAATAATACACAGCAATACCATAACAATGCAATCCAATTCCAAAACCAAACCCGACACAGCAACACTCAGAACAGCAATAAACAGAGCAATTGAGAGGAGACACAAACACGACACAGAACAATCCAAAAGTAGTGAAACAAAAATTAATATTATCAACAGTATCAATATTAGTAACAATTTCAACATAGCAGTGATTAAAAATCCCTCATTGACATTATCATTAGACATTTATAAAAAAGAAAAAAGAAAAAGAAAAAAGAACAATAGTGTTACAGTCACATTGTGTCTATTATTTTCACAAAGATAAAAAAAGTCATATTTTTGGTTCATTTAATAGTTAAAACAAATTTACATTATTGCAATCAGTTGATAAAACATTGTCCTTTACAATTATAAAAGCTTTTTACAAAAATGTACTACTCTGCTTGCATGTCAGCAGACTGGGGTAGATCCTGCTGAAATCCTATGTATTGAATGAATAGAGAATTGTTTTGAATCGGAAAAATATCGTTTTTGAATCGAGAATCGCGTTGAATCGAAAAAAATCGATTTATAATCAAATCGTGACCCCAAGAATCAATATTGAATCGAATCGTGGGACACCCAAAGATTCGCAGCCCTAATGTTAACACTGTGTTATTGTTTTTGATTTAATATTAGGAGTGGTTAACTTATTTTTACACTTGTATTACAGTTATTTAAACTATAGTAGTACCTCACCTTACGGGCTTAATAGGTTCTGTGTTGGTGCGCTTTACTATCTCAAATCAATGTCTACCTTTAAAGTTAATACAATCAAGTTAATCGGTGCACAAGAGAGAACATTTCTAATATGTAATATGCCTTTTAAAAAACATATTTTAAATAATATACTGTATAAAAACTGTACAATATACTATACTATTAAAAACTACAATAGTTTTGTGACGTAATGTAATAATAATGTACAGCATATACCCTGGAGAGTGGACTTTTACGCTATCTCCTTCGGTGCATCTTCGTCAAACACACAATCAGCAGCTTTTCCATATTTTCATGGATAAATGTCTGCCGTATATATATTACTGTTAACATTCTTGGTTGGCGTCTTATTCTCGGCACTGTCCTTCACACCCACTTTCTCTGTTCTTATGGTTGGAAAACAAAGTTATGGCAATCTATAGCTATAAGCTAATTCTAGCGAGTAAGACCAAATGTATTGGTTCGCTATTATGAGGTTGCTATGCCAACTAATGATTGTATCTCAAAAATGTACTTAAAAATTAGCCGAGAGACAGCTTTTATCTGAACACACTTTTAAATTGGAGCTCTAATACCGGAGGGTATGTGTTTGCTGCGGTTTGTTTGTCTGTCAGTCCGTTAGTTAAATAGCTAGTTAGTTACTTAATTTTTAACAAAGCACATTAAGTTATTGGCGGATTTTGATGAAATGTATCTGTAATACAGTTCTAGTTAGGAAAAATGTTACATTTGTGTGTCAGAGACGCATCATTTTAATTTGCATTATTTCATTTGGAGAAATGTGTTGTTTTTTTAAGTAGTGGTAATGGTTTTAGTTTTTTTCAAACAATGTTAAAAATTAAGTACAGCTCATGTTACACAATTAAATATGTCCAAAAATGGGCTGGACGAAGCAAAGCTTCATATCACAGCAATGACTGTATTAAATAATACATTTGTTCACTTTCTGTGTTCAAAATAGAATATACCAATTCATTGTAATGATAGAAGAAAATGATAAAATATGTTATGTAATTAAAAAAATAATAATAATAAAAAACAATTATATATATATATATACAGTATATTTTATATTCTAATCAACTAATCAACCAATGTTCAAGCACAGCCATTTTTATATTGTTAAGAGAACTACTATTCATTTTAAAGCATAATATCACATACAGTATGTAAAGTGCGTAACTTTTAATGTAATTTCCTGCTAAATTCATTATAGCCGCCGCATGTTATCCAAACAAACCTCTTTATCCTGTAGTGCACGGAGACAACTGCACCTGTCCACATAAATAACAAGCTAATGAACCTGCAGCGGGGATATGCATGTAATGTGCATGGACAGTCTATAAGACATTGACCCTGATTGTCCGCTAATAAATAAAGACAAGCTATATACACTTACATTCATCTATTCATATTCTAGCTGACTTGTGTCTACTATGCACTCACTACGTCTTTACTTCAACCAGACTAAAATGAATAATTATTGATTTTTTTTTTGCTGTTGTTGTTTTTGTTTTTGTAATGTCGCCCCCCCTACTCATGTTTCCTTGAAGTGACCTAGTGAAGTATTGCTGTCATTTGATAAGTAGATGCCATGTTTATGTACTGGATCTATTTGTATTAGACTAAAGGAAGATATGAGTTCATGGTAATTCTGTGGATGATCCATTGCTGCTTTAGAAAGCTTTACATTTTTGTCTTGCAAGTTCATGGTTATACTCTATATTCTTAAATATTAAGAATATGCAACATTTAGTGGTCCTTATCCTTGCTTGAATTTCGTAAAATGATAATGAAAAAAACTTTTGATAACATTTATATAGCATGCTAGGCATACTTGATTGTTTAGCTCTATATCAATATATGAGATCATGTGTGGTTATGTAAAAATAAATTGCAAATAAATGGGAAAAAAGGGAATAATAATAATAGACAGTTTGTTTTGATTAATTCAAATTGATAACGCAAAAACAAATATCACTAACGTTACATAATGTCTTTTAAAAAATCCCCAAAATTCAGAAATATTTTAAGTAAGTTTTAATTAATGCTCTTGTGATTATCAGAGTATTTAGTTTTTTGTTTTTTTAAACAATACATTGAACATTTTACCCCCCAAAATCCTGTACTATGTTTTTGCTACTAAATTCACTGTATGCTTGAAATTAATGTACTTTTTTATTTATTACCACATGCAGTGTTCATAATATAAATTGCATTTACTCAATACACATTATTTTGTGTATTATTCTGTGTTCTCCTGGATTCTACATCAAACAATTTCTGATGTGTTGCAACATCCTCATATTCTGTTCGAAATTAATTTAACTATAATTAAAAAAAAATTCATAACATTTATATAGCATATATATGCATACTATTGTGTAGTTATTTAGGATCATATTTGGTTGTATAAAATGAACTTGCAAATAAATGAACAAAGGGAAAATTAATATTACAATACACGTTGATTTAATTGCTTATCAAATCTAATAACACAAAAAATATATGTCAGTAATATTAAAAAAAAGTTGTAAAAAGAATTCAAAAACATTTCTGAAATATTTTCAGTAAATTTTAATGAGTTATGCAATGGTTAATGTAGTTGTTGTTATTTTTAAAAACAATACATAGAACATACTTTAAAAATACATTTGTTCTATTATTTTATTCAATTGACTGTATACTTAAAATACAATGTCTATATCATGAACTGCATTGACTCGGTACATTATTGGTGTGTTGTCCTGGATTGCCCATCAGACTTCTTCTGTAAGTGTCCCCTTCCTCCAGTAGGTGCTGCTGGAGAGCAGTACAGTCAGTGTGTGTGTATGAGTGTGTGTCTATGTTCATGTTTATGTGTGCAGTCCACAATCTGGGCCAGCCACCAAGATCCTGTCAACAGTCAGTCCACAAATCAGCACGTTTCCAAGGAGACACTGATGGAAAAAGCCAAAGTAACAATAGTTTCAAATTCACGGCAGGCAAACATTTTCAAAACATTGTTTAAGCTACTTTAAACTGAACATTGAGAAGGAGATTGTACACCAGTCAATCTCATGAATCTGTCCAAGTATCAGTTTAGATGCATGTTGTATAGGTTTTTCTGTATCCAAGACACCTTTAAACTAACTGGTTATACTGGTGTGTTGGTTAGTGTGTGTGATTGGGCAACAACCCTCGTAGCATTATTGAGCCTTGTATTGTATGCATTATATTGTACGCATTATCTTATCATTATGCTTTTGATGTCTTTACCCATTTTGGGCAGTTGGCGGTTGGTGCGTTGATTGGTCAACAGTACATTTTTAGACCTTGTTGTCAATTGTTCAGTCTTCAGTCTTGGTTCTCTCTTGATTTTTTTCTTTGCCTCTGTCACCAAATGTTTGCCCATGTGGGGTTTACTTGTTTTTTTTATGTAATGTGTGATCTCGATATGATTTGTGAATTTGTCCTGACTTGACTTAAGAACCCCATAATCCAGATCAGGGATCACCACTCCAAATCATACCACATCAACCTGTCCTGAATCGTTCTGCTTTGCTGGAATCCCGTTGGCTTTATTCCTCCCCTCTTACTTCTTTTTATCACAGTTGGAGGTCCAGTTTGAACTCTGGAACTTGAACTTTGGATGCACACCCCTGATTTAGATAATCCCCAATGATCCTTTGGCGCAAGAGGGACCTTTTTTTTTGTGTGTGTGTGCCTTTTTTTTTCTCGCGCAAATGACCTCGTAAAGCGGCTGTAAATACATCAAATTGGATATCGGGTATCACGTTTGCTTAAGCGATGGGAAAACATCTGAGTGTGTTCAAAAGGCATCTTTGAAATTGAATTAAATGAAGCCCAGATGAGCATTTCTGAAGGAGATGTCTAACGTTAAGAAAAAAAAATTGTAATCCTCTTTTCCCCTCACCCTGATGAACCATCTGTCCTGAAATTCCGACTGCATTCAATGTCAAGGAAGTTAAATTCTTGGGAATTTCCACCTAAAACATTTGCAATGCTTAATTGATTTACAGTACTCTGCTTGCTGCTTTACACTCAAATAGTACCATACCTGTGGTTGTACTCCATCACTTCCTACTTGTAACCATTTCAACATGCATGGTCTCTTGTATTTGGGGATGCTTTACTTGACATTAACCCTTTATTAGAACCCTTCTGAACCAGCAGCCACTGACTAGCTTAATCTCTTTAAGAGTAGGTGAGGAGATTATGCAGTTTATTATACACATCTCTCTCTCTCTCTCTCTCTCTCTCTCTTCTTGGCCCCTCCTCCGCCCCCCTGGGTTGGCCGCATGGGGCCTATCCGAAATTTAATACCATGTCTACAACAAGATAAGGCTTTCTTATGAACAGATTAACAATATGCCCATTGTTTGTTGGCTCCTTGCAACCTTGCGTCGTCCGTTGTAAGAAAAAAGAAGAGTTCCAAGAGGAAGAGACTCCTAAAAGACAAGAAGCAAAAGAGAAAGGAATTCGTCCACCTCAGATTGTCTCACATGGCGAGATTGAATGCAGAGGATACTTTTCTACCCGGTAACCGGAGACTGAGGAAGGCTTGTCAACGGCCAAATTGCCCCTCAAGCCCACTGACAAGGATTGTCAGCAAATAGGGGAGAGGGACCCTCACCAGGCTTCTCTGTTGCCAGGGTCAATCACTGGCAATTACTGGCAGGGAGGAGCAATCATAAAGTGCTGATGGCAAGGCACTGGCTTGTGGAGTGGTGGTCAGTCCGTGCAGTACAGCTCTGCACGCACCGGGCTCATACTTGCCAACCCTCCCAAAATTCCTCCCGGGACAGATTTTCTCCCGAAAATCTCCCGAAATTCAGGCGGACCTGAGTGACGTGTCGACAGCCTGTTTTCACGTCCACTTTCCCACAATATAAACAGCGTGCCTGCCCAATGACGTTATAACTGTAGAATGATCGAGGGCGAGTGCTTGGTTTCTTATGTGGGTTTATTGTTAGGCAGTTTCATTAACGTCCTCCCAGCGCGGTAACAACACACAACAACAGCAGTCACGTTTTTGTATACCGTAAAGCAGTTCGTCTGCCGTAAACAGCAATTTTGTGACACTCTTAAACAGGACAATACTGCCATCTACTGTACATGCATATGTGACAATAACATCTATGGCTTTTAGAGAGTGCAGTGCACAGCTGCGCACACAACAAGGAGACGAAGCAGAATGCATCATCAGAGAGGGTGTTCAGCATGGTTAGAAAAATAGTGACAGACATACTTGCCAACCCTCCCGGATTTTCCGGGCGACTCCCGAAATTCAGCGCCTCTCCCGAAAACCTCCCGGGACAAATTTTCTCCCGAAAATCTCCCGAAATTCAGGCGTACCTGAGTGACGTGTCGACAGCCTGTTTTCACGTCCGCTTTCCCACAATATAAACAGCGTGCCTGCCCAATGACGTTATAACTGTAGAATGATCGAGGACGAGTTCTTGGTTTCTTATGTGGGTTTATTGTTAGGCAGTTTCATTAACGTCCTCCCAGCGCGGTAACAACACACAACAACAACAGTCACGTTTTCGTCTACCGTAAAGCAGTTTGTCTGCCGTAAACAGCAATGTTGTGACACTCTTAAACAGGACAATACTGCCATCTACTGTACATGCATATGTGACAATAACATCTACGGCTTTTAGATAGTGCAGTGCACAACTGCGCACACAACAAGGAGACGAAGCAGAATGCATCATCAGAGAGGGTGTTCAGCATGGTTAGAAAAATAGTGACAGACATACTTGCCAACCCTCCCGGATTTTCCGGGCGACTCCCGAAATTCAGCGCCTCTCCCGAAAACCTCCCGGGACAAATTTTCTCCCGAAAATCTCCCGAAATTCAGGCGGACCTGAGTGACGTGTCGACAGCCTGTTTTCACGTCCGCTTTCCCACAATATAAACAGCGTGCCTGCCCAATGACGTTATAACTGTAGAATGATCGAGGACGAGTTCTTGGTTTCTTATGTGGGTTTATTGTTAGGCAGTTTCATTAACGTCCTCCCAGCGCGGTAACAACACACAACAACAACAGTCACGTTTTCGTCTACCGTAAAGCAGTTTGTCTGCCGTAAACAGCAATGTTGTGACACTCTTAAACAGGACAATACTGCCATCTACTGTACATGCATATGTGACAATAACATCTACGGCTTTTAGAGAGTGCAGTGCACAACTGCGCACACAACAAGGAGACGAAGCAGAATGCATCATCAGAGAGGGTGTTCAGCATGGTTAGAAAAATAGTGACAGACATACTTGCCAACCCTCCCGGATTTTCCGGGAGACTCCCGAAATTCAGCGCCTCACCCGAAAACCTCCCGGGACAAATTTTCTCCCCAAAATCTCCCGAAATTCAGGCGGACCTGAGTGACGTGTCGACAGCCTGTTTTCACGTCCGCTTTCCCACAATACAAACAGAGTGCCTGCCCAATCACATTATAACTGTAGAATGATCGAGGGCGAGTTCTTGGTTTCTTATGTGGGTTTATTGTTAGGCAGTTTCATTAACGTCCTCCCAGCGCGGTAACAACACACAACAACAACAGTCACGTTTTCGTCTACCGTAAAGCAGTTTGTCTGCCGTAAACAGCAATGTTGTGACACTCTTAAACAGGACAATACTGCCATCTACTGTACATGCATATGTGACAATAACATCTACGGCTTTTAGATAGTGCAGTGCACAACTGCGCACACAACAAGGAGACGAAGCAGAATGCATCATCAGAGAGGGTGTTCAGCATGGTTAGAAAAATAGTGACAGACATACTTGCCAACCCTCCCGGATTTTCCGGGAGACTCCCGAAATTCAGCGCCTCACCCGAAAACCTCCCGGGACAAATTTTCTCCCCAAAATCTCCCGAAATTCAGGCGGACCTGAGTGACGTGTCGATAGCCTGTTTTCACGTCCGCTTTCCCACAATACAAACAGAGTGCCTGCCCAATCACATTATAACTGTAGAATGATCGAGGGCGAGTTCTTGGTTTCTTATGTGGGTTTATTGTTAGGCAGTTTCATTAACGTCCTCCCAGCGCGGTAACAACACACAACAACAGCAGTCACGTTTTCGTCTACCGTAAAGCAGTTCGTCTGCCGTAAACAGCAATGTTGTGACACTCTTAAACAGGACAATACTGCCATCTACTGTACATGCATATGTGACAATAACATCTACGGCTTTTAGATAGTGCAGTGCACAACTGCGCACACAACAAGGAGACGAAGCAGAATGCATCATCAGAGAGGGTGTTCAGCATGGTTAGAAAAATAGTGACAGACATACTTGCCAACCCTCCCGGATTTTCCGGGAGACTCCCGAAATTCAGCGCCTCACCCGAAAACCTCCCGGGACAAATTTTCTCCCCAAAATCTCCCGAAATTCAGGCGGACCTGAGTGACGTGTCGATAGCCTGTTTTCACGTCCGCTTTCCCACAATACAAACAGAGTGCCTGCCCAATCACATTATAACTGTAGAATGATCGAGGGCGAGTTCTTGGTTTCTTATGTGGGTTTATTGTTAGGCAGTTTCATTAACGTCCTCCCAGCGCGGTAACAACACACAACAACAGCAGTCACGTTTTCGTCTACCGTAAAGCAGTTCGTCTGCCGTAAACAGCAATGTTGTGACACTCTTAAACAGGACAATACTGCCATCTACTGTACATGCATATGTGACAATAACATCTACGGCTTTTAGAGAGTGCAGTGCACAACTGCGCACACAACAAGGAGACGAAGCAGAATGCATCATCAGAGAGGGTGTTAAGCATGGTTAGAAAAATAGTGACAGAGAATAGAACAAGGATGGACAATTCAACCCTTAACTCAACAATGAGTAGATGAGTGTTATGTGTGTGTATATGTGTAAATAAATGAACACTGAAATTCAAGTATTTCTCTTATTTATATATATATACTGTATATATATATATATAATAAAATACATATATATATATATATATATATATATATATATATATATATATAAATATATATATATATATATATATATATATATATATATAGCTAGAATTCATTGAAAGTCAAGTATTTCTTATATATATATATATATATATATATATATATATATATATATATATATATATATATATATATATATATATATATATATATGAAATACTTGACTTGGTGAATTCTAGCTGTAAATATACTCCTCCCCTCTTAACCACGCCCCCAACCACGCCCCCCACCTCCCGAAATCGGAGGTCTCAAGGTTGGCAAGTATGACCGGGCTAGCCAATAAGCTTAAAGCCATGGGCTGTCAACTTATTGTCCAGGCCTTGGGACACTAGCGGGTATACAAAAAACGCATCCCTGGCCAAATCACACCCTCATCCAGTGGTTGCGATGGAACCTGGACACACTCAGTACGTGTCCATGCACTACATTAGTCTGATTTCTCAAATAGTTTGGCTCTAAATTAGCCTCCTACACCCCATGGAAACGCCTTAATCCAAGTGAGTTTGTTTTTTGAAAAATTGGACGAACACACCTGGATTATGCCATTGGAAACCAGGTCTCTCGAGTGGGTGTGTGCAGCCGGAGAGGACCCTTGGTATTGTGCATGCGCCAAACTCAACGCACGGGATACAACCCAGAAGCAGATACCATTCAATAAAAACATAGCAACCATTGTCATGAAGAGAAAACTTTGTATTTGCTTCACAAATTAAAAGAACAGAACATTTTGAATTGCGTTGGTGGCAGAAAAAATAAACTGAGATTTATTTATAAAAGTCACTAAGAAAATATTGAAGTTCGATGATTTGGTAAAAATGCAAACAGCTAAAATACAAAGCAAACTATAACCTGCTACCAAATAATGTACTACTAAAGAGGAGAAATATAACCTTTGAGGAAAATCTAATTTAAAACATTTGTATGCACTTACAATACTTATAACCTTTAGCATATCAGTATGTGTAATTAAATGATGGAATGGATTAAGTAAAGAAGTTAAACAATGTGCCAATATGATCCAGTTCAGAGGTTGTTCAAAATAATAGTGCTTACAAAGTACAAAGAAGAAGAATTATGAGAAAAACTTTCAACCTTATTGAAAATAAGATATTCTTCATCTCAGTATGTGTATCATGACTGACTTAATTATATATTACAAAACTGCTGTATTAATCATTCACGGATGTCATTGTGCTACAAAAAGAAGTCAGTAAATGAATGTATATATTTGTAAACGCTGGGGTAGGATTAAATAAACTTTGCTTCTTTCTACTCCCTTTCGGACATGTTGTAACGTGAAATTATATGAAATTGTGTGATATATTATGCTGTAAGTGTGTTCATGTTCGAAATAAACTAAAGAAAGAAAGAAAGAAAGAAACTGTAAAATACCAGATTAATTCGGACTCCAAAACTAAATACGAATGAGACGAAAGATAATGAAGCAGGTACTGTATGTTAAAGGCGAGAAATAAAGTGTACTCAAACCTCTTCACACTGCATTTGTGCACTCAATACTGATTAGAAATAACTCTGCATTCTGGCAAGATAGACCAGAACATTGCAAACTTCATCTGGAACAGTATCGACTGTGGCACGAATGTTCTTTCCCTACGGATTTAAAACTCCTTCTATCAATCGACAGAGCCTTTTGAATGAACTCTGAGACATTCAAAAGTTTTGTTACCATGATTCTTCGTCCGAATATTCCTTCGGAAAAACTCTTGAGCCGATCTGTATTTGATTCGTACCTGCATCCACCTCGATACATTCTTGGTAGTAGTGTCATGCTCAATGCGCAATCCAAGATAATTTCTTGATGCTGTCTGCTATTTAAAGGCCTACTAAAATGCAATGTTCTTATTTAAACGGGGATAGCAGGTCCCTTCTATGTGTCATACTTGATCATTTCGCGATATTGCCATATTTTTGCTGAAAGGATTTAGTAGAGAACATCGACGATAAAGTTTGCAACTTTTGGTTGCTGATAAAAAAGCCTTGCCTGTACCGGAAGTAGCAGACGATATGCGCGTGACGTTGCAGGTTGTGGAGCTCCTCACATCTGCACATTGTTTACAATCATGGCCACCAGCAGCGAGAGCGATTCGGACCGAGAAAGCGACGATTTCCCCATTAATTTGAGCGAGTATGAAAGATTTGTGGATGAGGAAAGTGAGAGTGAAGGACTAGAGGGCAGTGGGAGCGATTCAGATAGGGAAGATGCTGTGAGAGGCGGGTGGGACCTGATATTCAGCTGGGAATGACTAAAACAGTAAATAAACACAAGACATATATATACTCTATTAGCCACAACACAACCAGGCTTATATTTAATATGCCACAAATTAATCCCGCATAACAAACACCTCCCCCCTCCCGTCCATATAACCCGCCAATACAACTCAAACACCTGCACAACACACTCAATCCCACAGCCCAAAGTACCGTTCACCTCCCCAAAGTTCATGCAGCACATATATTTCCCCAAAGTCCCCAAAGTTACGTACGTGACATGCACATAGCGGCACGCACGTACGGGCAAGCGATCAAATGTTTGGAAGCCGCAGCTACGCAGCTGATTGACTGAAACTCACAGTACCGCGTCTGCGTATCCAACTCAAAGTCCTCCTGGTAAGAGTCTCTGATGTCCCAGTTCTCCACAGGCCAATGGTAAAGCTTGACTGTCATCTTTCGGGAATGTAAACAATGAAACACCGGCTGTGTTTGTGTTGCTGAAGCCGGCCGCAATTCACCGCTTCCCACCTACAGCTTTCTTCTTTGCTGTCTCCATTGTTCATTGAACAAATTGCAAAAGATTCACCAACACAGATGTCCAGAATACTGTGGAATTTTGCAATAAAAACAGACGACTTAATAGCTAGCCACCATGCTGTCCCAAAATGTCCTCTACAATCCGTGACGTAACGCGCAGGCGTTATCATACCGAAACGTTTTCAGCAGGATATTTCAGCGTGAAATTTAAAATTGCACTTTAGTAAGCTAACCCGGCCGCATTGGCATGTGTTGCAATGTTAAGATTTCATCATTGATATATAAACTATCAGACTGTGTGGTCGGTAGTAGTGGGTTTCAGTAGGCCTTTAACATCAGCATAGCCATTACAGATGTAATATTTGTAATCTGTGCCAATATTATAGCGGACATGACTTAAAACAAGTTGTAAGGATCTGCAATGCCTAGTGTGACATCATAGGTCATTGGAAAAGACCTATGATGTACAGTGTACAGGAGGCACATGGCGTATGATCAATAGTCGCATTAGAGAAAGTACATGGACACTTGGATTTCACACGAAGGTGTGAAAATACAAAAAAACTAACTAAATGAGAAATCAGACTAATTCAGTGCATGGAAATGTAGTGATTGTCAGTAATGTTACCTGTGTTCATAGAGTTTTTCGGGTCGTTCAAGCATCAGACATTTATCACCCAGGCCACCCAGCCAGTGTTGATCAGACACCAGCTTGTGTCCAGGCAGCGCTAGCACACCTACGGCTACCTTGTCCTTATCCACAGCCACATTAAGGCAACTTCTGCAGCCTCGTTGGCTTCCTTGATAGCCTTTTGCCTCCTGACTCCTGTGATTGCGAACCCTGTGCATCAGATCAAAATGGGCTAGCACCTAACTCACCACCCGTTGCTCCGACATTCTTCAACCAGTTCAGCATAATTTGCCCTCTTTCTCTCACTCCCTCAATATGGTCCTCCAAGGGATTGGTTAATTCTAGGAGGACTAACTGCTTAGAGGCTTCTGACATCAACACAATATTTGTCCGTAGCAAGAAAAAAACTGTATTGATACAGTTAAGTTGCGCAACGGTGAAGCACATGATTGTAACATTTGAACATACAGGGGTAGAACATACAATAATAAACACACAATAAACAAACACACATATCCCTGTAATAGCTGTGGACTAGAGATAGGTACCGAAATTATTTCCTATAATTACATTTTAATTCAATTCAATTGTATTTATATATTGCCAAACACACAACAGACGTTATCTCAAGGCACTTGGAGCAGGTCTAAAACCACGCTACGCATACATTCAAGAGAACCAACTGATTCCCACATTAGCAAGCACTTGACGACAGAGGCAAGGAAAAACTCCCCTTAGGGAAGAAACCGGGTAAAGGGAGAAGGGGTAGCTAAATAGAGGAAATAGGACAAACGAGTTAAATGCAGGGCTATTCAACGCAATTGTTTTTTGGGCCACATTTCCAGAAAGCTAAGGACTGGGGGGCTAGACTTCTCCCTTAACTATTATTCTTATTTCATATATTCCTGAGAACCAGCATCCTCTGCAGTGGACATTTGATTTGTGTCTATTTATTTTGTCTGCGTTACTAAGTTTGGAGGGAAAAACTGTCTATAGCTGTTTTTAAGGAGCTACTGCCAAAAAGCAAGTCAAAGATCATCTATATGACATTGCTCTAGCATTTTTAGAAGTCCGCTGTAAACATTTTAGTCCCTTCCAGGTTTTTTTAACTGACCTCGCGGGCTGGTCTATTGTCATTCCTGGGCCTGTTTTGGCCCCCAGGCCGCCAGTCGACTAGAACTGGTTTCGTGGCTGGGGAAAGGGTGAGAGACAATAGTCACAACTATCGTATCAACCACAGTAATAGTCCCATGATGACGATAATAATCCGCTTCTAGAATCATCATTATCGGCCTTGGTAATAATGACAATTTGTTGGAGTTTTTATTTTCATTACTTAGTGTTTACTTAATGTACCGGTAAGTATTTAAAATTACTATTCTGTTCAAGAAGAACTGGTTCCGGCACCATTTAATAGCCGGTGTTCTGGCGAGACATGCTCACAATTGGAATTAATGCACAATTCTGCATCTGCGCATGAGTATGGAATCAAGGGTTGTGGAAATTTAATTTTGTATTGAAGGGTCTTTCACGTGAGAACAATCATTACACAAAATAAGGCGATATTTTTGCATTTTGTAATTAATTATACCAAATATACGATTTATTAGGTTATAGATTCATCTCAAAATCAGCCACAAAGCATGCTGGGAGTGATTTCTGTTTCTCAGCAAAAACAAAACATAACCTGATAAATGTGATCATTTGTACTGTGAACCATGTATATAAAATGACAAAATACAAAAATATTGCGTTATTTAGTGTAACAATTGTTTGATGCACAATTACGGAGCCACATTCCTTTTATTCATAAGTGGTGTGCTTCGTATGTTTTTTTCGATCGATGAAAATGATTTGGATGATTTTGCCTGCTTCGAAAAGGTCCGTGCGTGTTTTTTGTCCTCGTGTCTTGCCTCCAAACACCGGGTTGAGCACCTGACCGAATTTGTTCTATAGTGGGAATAAAATGAATGGAGTGAGTCTCTTGTCATTTACAATCTTTGTCTGTTAAGAGGAGGCCAGGCCTAAATCATACATATTTGCTGCGTCCAAGTCATCCTCGTAATTTAGTCAACATTGGTCAAATCAAGAGTATTTAATTTGAACTTTCCTAGGCCTGTTGCAGCCGGTCACGTCATTTAATTTTCGTGGAGTCCTGGCGTCTGTTGAAGACCGCATCGCTGTTATTAAGCGTCACACGTGTGGACGCCTGCACAACACACTGTTTTGCTTGTCTCCTTCGAGTCCCACCAGCAGGACTAATATTAACCATTGTTCAGTTCAGTTCAATTACAGCACGTCCGAAAAGGAGTAGGAAGAAGCAGACCTTATTTATTTCTACCCCTTTTCATACCATAGCAATTTTATCCAGTTTCCTTGTTCTCTGTAACAGAACAGTGAACAAATAAATGAATAATACATAAATAATATACCATAGTAGACAAACAAATATTAAATATATAAATAATTTTTGTCTCAATAAAAAAAAAAAAAAAAAGTTTCAAGATGGTCATCATAATTCTTGTTCTGTTCTTAAACTGAATCATATTGGTGCTTTGTTTGATTTCTTTGGTTATTCCATTCCATAATTTAATTCCACATACAGATATGCTAAAGGTTTTAAGTGTTGTACGAGCATACAAATGTTTTAAATTAGATTTTCCTCTAAGGTTATATTTCTCCTCTTTTGTTGAGAAGAATTGTTGTACATTCTTGGGTAGCAGGTTATAGTTTGCTTGGTGCATAAATTTAGCTGTTTGCAAATTCACTATCGTGGAATTTCAGTATTTTCAATTCAATACATAGTTTGTATGTTCTCTATAACCAACATTATGTATTATTCTAATTGATCTTTTTTTTTGTAACACAGTTAGTGAATGAAGCGCACATTTGTAGTTGTTTCCACAATAACTCAGATATGGTAACACTAGCGAGCAGTAAAGAATATAAAGGGATTTTTGGTCTAGAACATGTTTTGCTTTATTTATTATTGATGTGTTTCTTGCTACTTTATGTTGTATATTTTTTTTCCATGAGATTTCCAATTCATTTTATCATCTATTAATACCTCCTCTTTTATCTTTTATCTTTTATCTTTTATCTTTTATCATCTATTAATACCTCCTCTCTGAGCTGCCACCTTACCGTGGTAGAGGAGTTTGCGTGTCCCAATGATCCTAGGAGCTATGTTGTCCGGGGGTTTCTATGCCCCCTGGTAGGGTCTCCCAAGGCAAACTGGTCCTAGGTGAGGGATCAGACAAAGAGCAGCTCGAAGACCTCCATGAAGAACACAAACCAAGGACCCAGATTTCCCTCGCCCGGACGCGGGTCACCGGGGCCCCCCTCTGGAGCCAGGCCCGGAGGTGGGGCACGATGGCGAGCGCCTGGTGGCCGGGCCTGTCCCCATGGGGCCCGGCCGGGCACAGCCCGAAGAGGCAACGTGGGTCCCCCCTCCAATGGGCTCACCACCCATAGCAGGGGCCATAGAGGTCGGGTGCAGTGTGAGCTGGGCGGCAGCCGAGGGCAGGGCACTTGGCGGTCCGATCCTCGGCTACATAAGCTGGCTCTTGGGACGTGGAACGTCACCTCGCTGGGGGGGAAGGAGCCTGAGCTAGTGCGTGAGGTGGAGAAGTTCCGGCTAGATATAGTCGGACTCACTTCGACGCACAGCAAGGGCTCTGGAACCACTTCTCTTGAGAGGGGCTGGACTCTCTTCCACTCTGGCGTTGCCGGCAGTGAGAGGCGACGGGCTGGGGTGGCAATTCTTGTTGCCCCTTGGCTCAAAGCCTGCACGTTGGAGTTCAACCCGGTGGACGAGAGGGTAGCTTCCCTCCGCCTTCGGGTGGGGGGACGGGTCCTGACTGTTGTTTGCGTTTACGCGCCAAACAGCAGCTCAGAGTACCCACCCTTTTTGGATTCACTCGAGGGAGTACTGGAGAGTGCTCCCCCGGGTGATTCCCTCGTTCTACTGGGGGACTTCAACGCTCATGTTGGCAGCGACAGTGAAACCTGGAGAGGTGTGATTGGGAAGAATGGCCGCCCGGATCTGAACCCGAGTGGTGTTCTGTTATTGGACTTTTGTGCTTGTCACAGATTGTCGATAACAAACACCATGTTCAAACATAAGGGTGGCCATATGTGCACTTGGCACCAGGACACCCTAGGCCGCAGTTCCATGATCGACTTTGTAGTTGTGTCATCGGATTTGCGGCCTCATGTTTTGGACACTCGGGTGAAGAGAGGGGCGGAGCTTTCTACCGATCACCACCTGGTGGTGAGTTGGCTGCGATGGTGGGGGAGGATGCCGGACAGACCTGGCAGGCCCAAACGCATTGTGAGGGTTTGCTGGGAACGCCTGGCAGAGTCTCCTGTCAGAGAGAGTTTCAATTCCCACCTCCGAAAGAACTTTGAACATGTCACGAGGGAGGTGCTGGACATTGAGTCCGAGTGGACAATGTTCCGTACCTCTATTGTCGAGGCGGCCGATTGGAGCTGTGGCCGCAAGGTAGTTGGTGCCTGTCGTGGCTGTAATCCTAGAACCCGTTGGTGGACGCCGGCGGTGAGGGATGCCGTCAGGCTGAAGAAGGAGTCCTATCGGGTTCTTTTGGCTCATGGGACTCCTGAGGCAGCAGACAGGTACCGACAGGCCAAGCGGTGTGCGGCTTCAGCGGTCGCGGAGGCAAAAACTCGAACATGGGAGGAGTTCGGGGAGGCCATGGAAAAAGACTTCCGGACGGCTTCGAAGCAATTCTGGACCACCATCCGCCGCCTCAGGAAGGGGAAGCAGTGCAGTGTCAACACCGTGTATGGTGGGGATGGTGCTCTGCTGACCTCGACTGCGGATGTTGTGGATCGGTGGAGGGAATACTTCGAAGACCTCCTCAATCCTACCAGCACGTCTTCCTATAAGGAAGCAGGGCCTGGGGAATCTGTGGTGGGCTCTCCTATTTCTGGGGCTGAGGTTGCCGAGGTAGTTAAAAAGCTCCTCGGTGGCAAGGCCCCGGGGGTGGATGAGATCCACCCGGAGTTCCTTAAGGCTCTGGATGTTGTGGGGCTGTCTTGGTTGACAAGACTCTGCAACATCGGGGAGAGGGAAGTCTGGGCTTCCCTGCTTAAGCTGCTGCCCCCGCGACCCGACCTCGGATAAGCGGAAGAAGATGGATGGATGGATGGATCTATTAATACACCCAAAAATGTGTTTTCTTTTACCCTTTCAATGTCTACTCCGTCTATTTGTATTTGTGTTTGACTCTCCCTTTTACTGTTACCAAATAGCATTATTTTAGTTTTACTGAGATTCATGGATAGTCTGTTTTTGTCAAACCATCTTTTTAATTTGTTCATTTCTTCTTTGTCTTCTCTCCTGAACAAAATGCAGTTGTATCATCTGAAAATAAGACTAACTTTACGTCCTTTGTAACTTTACAAATGTCATTTATATAGAGATTGAAGAACTTTAGTCCAAGTATTGAAGTGCATTTTCCTACTTTTTGTCCTTTGCCAATCACACCTCTGATTGATATGCGCAGATGCAGGGCAGGCATGTCTCTCTGGAACGCCGGCACGGTTACAAATGTGGTAATTTGAATAAAACTTAAACAATACCGAGTTTTGAGATCGTTTTGTTACACTAGTGCAGTGGTTCTCAAATGGGGGTACGCGTACCCCTGGGGGTACTTGAAGGTATGCCAAGGGGTATGTGAGATTTTTTTTTTTAAACATTCTAAAAATAGCAACAATTCAAAAATCCTTTATAAATATAAATAAAAACCTATCTTTTTTTCCAAATAGTTCAAGAAAGACCACTACAAATGAGCAATATTTTAATTTAATAAATCAGAAACTGATGACATAGTGCTGTATTTTACTTCTTTATCTCTTTTTTTCAACCAAAAATGCCTTGCTTTGCTGAGGATGTACTTGAATTAAAAAAAAAATTCACAGGGGGGTACATCACTGAAAAAAGGTTGAGAACCACTGCACTAGTGTATATAAAACAGTTGATTAGATTTTTGTGATGAAATGACAAGAGACACCGATGTGTGGATGGAGTAGTGGGATTAATAGGATGGATGGGGTTTTGGAGGTGACGAGGCTTTGAACTGGACATGTCCCCAAAAGACCTTCCAGTCCTGATCACATGGTATCAAGAAGAGATATGAACATATGTTCTGTACTGTACAATAAGTGCAGTAAATGAAGGACGAGAAGGTTACTGTGACATCATTCTTTGTATGTTTGCTCGTGTGTGGTTTCACCACAGAGACTCACTCCTATCTTCTTTTTTTTTTTTTGGACACTTGACAGCTGTTTTTCTTTTAATACGATTAGGCTAAAGAAATTACTTGGGTCCTGCCTAATCTGTCATTTAATCGAGGGGGCCACCTGGGGCCCGCCTTATCCCGTCCACCCTGAATTGACTAATCAGAGCAGGTTTGATTTGTCCTTAGAATGGGAAAAATGGTGGTAGCAAACATTATATGGTTGTATTATTAAATTTGATATTTTTTTATATATGTCCAGAGCTTTTAATGTAATGTTATTTACAAGCATTATACTTTCTTTGTAATTAGAATGATGCGTAAGCTTTAACAACACTGCCTTGTCTTGCAGTACCATTTTATTCCTCAAGGAGAACCTTTCCATTGCCATTTTTTAGGGGAATACGTCATCAGATTTATGTAGAAACTGGCTTCTGACTTCATTTAAAAAAATAAATAAATACCAAACTTCAATATATAGTAGCCGTCCAATGCTGTGCCCTAATTATTCACCAGGTGCGTCATCCACCTAAGACAAATAAACACCTCACTCAAATTGAAGCCTCCTTTTCCAGCGTGGTCCTAAATATACTACTGAGCACATTTGTGCTCTGTTACTACCTCTGCGTTAACCAAAAAAGCAGAACACACCGAGAAATATAAACAGTCGTTCTAAAAAAATTTACCACAGTGTGAATAATTTGGGCCTTTATTGTGTGTATGTTTTTTAATATAGTTTTAATAAATGCTTTCCACCTGAGAGATACTTGTTCCTCTCTGTAGTTGACTATATGAGGAAATACGTCAAAATGTATATATGAAACTAAAATTATTTCAATTTGGCTTTGACTTTTTCTTGCTAAACAGCTATTAAGTTGAATGTAAAAATAAACAAAAAATACATAAACCGATGTCTTTAGTGAGATTTATTTATTTGCAATTTCACATATCGCTCCGGAGTACCTGGTATGTTAACGTAACATATTATGGTAAGAGTCATTCAAATAACTATAACATATAGAACATGCTATACGTTTACCAAACAATCTGTCACTCCTAATCGCTAAATCCCATGAAATCTTATACGTCTAGTCTCTTACGTGAAAGAGCTAAATAATATTATTTGATATTTTACGGTAATGTGTTAATAATTTCACACATAAGTCGCTCCTGAGTATAAGTCGACCGGCCAAACTATGAAAAGAACTGCGACTTATAGTTCGAAAAATACGGTAGGTGAGTTTAACACAGGGGTGTCGAAACTTTTTCTACCAAGGACATTTTTTTTCTTAAAAAAAAAAAACCCCTGCTAAAAACATACATTATATATATTAAAAGTAGGGTTGTAAAAATGACAATAACTAATTTGATTAATCACAAACCATATTGCATTAGTCATGTATGGTTGCAGATTAATCACACAATTAATTTTGAGAGCAAAGGCTCATTTACCGTAATTTACCATTTTCCTAATTTACTGTGATTAATCATGATTAATCCAATTTCCCAAGAGTGATTATTCTGATTTAAAACAAATAATAATTTAACAGCACTAATTTAAAGGCAAAACGTTCAGTCAGCTTTGTATTATGGGTGACAAAGCGTATTATTGTTAGTTATTAGTATCAATATTTCAGCATTTTCTCATTACATTATATTATGTATTTTTCTTACATTTTTATTTGTTCGATTTGTATTCGATAATATGCTGCGGGCTAACAAATTTAAGATGCAAGCCACAAATGGCCCCCGGGCCACACTAGGGTTGTACAGTATACCGGTATTAGTATAGTCATATATAATCATATTAGTTACTATACCGCCTCTAAAAAGTACCGGTCCCCCCGTCTTCGTCACGTTTTGTCATTGATGGTTAACAGGCAGAGGAGTATGTTCGGCAATCACCAAAATGATTCCCGGGCGCAGCCACCGCTGCTGCCCACTGCTCCCCTCACCTCCCAGGGGGTGATCAGGGGTGATGGGTCAAATGCAGAGAATAATTTCGCCACACCTAGTGTGTGTGTGACAATCATTGGTACTTTAACTTTAACTTTAACTTTAACGCACAATCACAGAGTACTTACAAACAGACACAGTGTGTGGACAGAAAAGGAAGAACGGACACATTTTGGCTTAAAAACTAAAGATAAAGGTGAAGCTATAACACTGAAAAGCCCCAAAAAAGAGTTAGCTAGCTAGCGGCTAAAGTCCATCCCCAGTCGGCAGTGTTTTAGCTACTTCTAAATCACTAATACTGGTCTCTATGGCGACAAATAAAGTAAGTTTCTTACAAGTATCATCCCTGCAGGACGAGGACTAGCTAAACATGCCTCACTACAAACCGTAGCTCACCGGCGTCAAAATGTAAACAACGCCGAGGGTGGATCGACACCGAACATCCACTGTAATGATACCAAGTACAGGAATGTATCTAGTCGATACTACCATGATTACGTCAATATTTTTTGGCATCACAACATCTTCTTTCCTTTTAAAAAAAATAATATTATGTTTATAAACTCAGGAAATATGTCCCTGGACACATGAGGACTTTGAATATGACCAATGTATGATCTTGGTATCAGATTGATACCCAAATTTGTGGTATCATCCAAAACTAATGTAAAGCATCCAAACAGAAGAATAAATGATTATTACATTTTAACAGAAGTGTAGATAGAACATGTTAAAAGAGAAAGTAAGCAGATATTAACAGTAAATGAACAAGTAGATTAATAATTAATTTTCTACCACTTGTCCTTATTATTTTCGACAAAATAATAGAATGAGAAATGACACAATATGTTACTGCATACGTCAGCAGACTAAATTAGGAGCCTTTGGTTGCTTATTTACTAATAAAAGACAAGTTGTCTAGTACATTCACTATTTTATTTAAGGACAAACTTGAAATAACAAACATGTGTTTAATGTACCAGAAGATGTTTGGTTAAAATAAAGCCAATAATGCAATTTTTTGTGGTCCCCTTTATTTAGAAAACTATCAAAAAGTACCAAAAAATATCTAAATACATTTTACTGGTACCAAAATATTGGTATGGGGACAACACTAGGCCACACTTTGAATAGCGTTTACAGCTGTAGCCACTGACAACAAATTATATTATATATGTCACAGTTTATGAAGTAGACTTTATATTGTTCAATGCCTTGTCAATGCACAACGTTTAGTGGTGAAACTACACGACTGTGCGTATATTTCCATGAGAGGAAAGCGTGTTGAGTGTTGTAAATCTTTGCAATATTTTTAGGTGCAAACTGCTCTGGCTCGGGCCGCACAATCGGACCCTTTCTACTGTGCAAATCAATGAGGCAGCCCCAGGCTTGGGTCGCTGCCCAGAAAGCACAGTTTGGCGGGAGTCTCACCTTACTCTTGTGCAAAGCGGCTGAAAGGCAGCAGTATTATCACCGTGCGCCACTCACCCCCGACACTTTTGCTTTTCTTTCTCACTGCCTCCTCACACGCTTTCCCCACCTCTCTTCTCCATTTCCACCATTATTGTTCCTCCTTTCTCATGGATTCCTCCTCCCTCCTACACTGCCTCGTACGCAGCAGATTGCCATCGGGATCGTCGTCTCCTCCCCTCTCCGCCCTCCCTATTGGCTACGTGCCCTGCAAATCAGTTGTGACAGTTTCCTATTACTGTGTTTACCTGCCCAAAGGCAAAGCAGGCGGCGGCAGCCATATTTGACCCTCATGCAGATCTGCCCGATCTGGTCGGCGACCGCAAGGCCACGCTCGGCGTCTTCTTGATGCGGTGGCTAACGTCTACTGTTTTTGCAGGGAGGGTTGCTTTGAGAACAAGGGCCAGATGGAGACAATTATCATGGATGTTGAAATGTTTATGACAAGGTATAAACAGGGCCTTGCTTGAGAATAACTGCACAAATGTAGCCTGATGCTATCACGCGCACTGTCAGCTCGCTATACTCTTTAGACGCACGAACCACAAACGGCAAAATACGCTGACCGGGTGCAAACTTTATTTTACATTTTAAAGCTGTTTCTTTTAGTTAATTGTCTACATTTTTACTTTAATTCATTGTAATTTTGTTATTAATTAATGTAACATTTGCAGTGCCTAGTGTGTTTATTCACTACATTTAATGAACCTTGAATCTGTGTTACATTGACCAGAAAAAAAGTCTTTAATAGGACTATATTTTATTTGTAGGTGGTTGCATCCGCACCGGTTGTCAGTAAACTTCTGTTGTAAAACGAAGAAAAAGTTTTAAAGATTGCTGGATGATCATGGTCAAAATACAATGAAAGGTTTAAAGCAGGGGTCCCCGAACTTTTTGACTCGGGGGCCGCATTGGGTTAAAACAATTTGGCCGGGGGCCGGACTATATATATGTGTGTATATATATATATATATATATATATATAAAAAAAATAAAAAAATAAATACATAAAAAAAAAAATATATATATATATATATATATATATATATATATATATATATATATATATATATATATATATCAGTTGAAGCATTTAAGTCCCATCTTAAAACTAATTTGTATGCTCTAGCCCAGGGGTGCTCACACTTTTTCTGCAGGCGAGCTACTTTTCAATTGATCAAGTCGTGGGGATCTACCTCATTCATATATATAATTTATATTTACTTATTTATGAAATATATGGTTTTTTTAGAGGTGTTTACTGATAATGCAAGCATGTTTAACACATATAGTTAATATTGTTAATAAATTAAAGGTGTTTAATGATAATACAAGTATGTTTAATACATATAGTTAATATTGTTAACAAGTAAAGGGTTTTTAAAGATAATACAAGCATGTTTAACACATATAGTTAATATTGTTAACAAGTTAAAGGTGTTTAATGATAATACAAGCATGTTTAACACAGTTAATATTGTTAAAAAATTAAAGGTGTTTAATGATAATACAAGAATGTTTAATACATATAGTTAATATTGTTAACAAGTTAAAGGTGTTTAAAGATAATACAAGCATGTTTAACACATATAGATTCCTTTCTTTCATGAAGACAAGAATATAAGTTGGTGTATTACCTGATTCTGATGACTTGCATTGATAGGAATCAGACAGTGGCGCTGATAAGGTCCGCATTTTCGAATGGAGGAGAAAAAAAGTCCTCCTTTCTGTCCAATACCACATGAAAGTGGTTGGTTTTTGGCATCTTATTTGTCCAGCTTCCGTACTCCTTTGTATACACTTTACAAGAAACACATTGTCGGCAAACTCTGTAGCTTGCTAGCTTGTGCACGCCAGCTTTCTGAGACTCCTATTTTGTTAGCGCAACTGTGCAACTGTGCAGTCGGTCTTTGGAGTTTTGACGACAGGTACGGCGCCAGAGTCTGTTGAAATAAAGTGTTTCTCGCCTTCCAGTCGGTAATTTTAATGAGCTGGCAGCAGCCAGCGTCATCTCAGAAGACCCTCGGGTGCCGTGAATGTCAATCAAGTGACGAAAATGACGTCATTGTGAAGATTTATGATCGCTCATTTTTAGGACTATTTTTTTAATGCCTGGCTGGTGATCGACTGACACACCCTCCGAGATCGACCGGTAGCTCGCGATCGACGTAATGAGCACCCCTGCCCTAGGGTAAACTGGGTGTAACACACGGCACACTGACAAAGCTTAACCTATTATGACTATAACAATCTACAAGGTTAATGTAGGTTGCTTCTCTTTCTCTCCCTCCATTTTTCTGCATTCTTTCGTATCTCAAGTTATCATTACGTATATGTATTGTTGCATTTAAACAACTGTATTGTTGATCATAAAGGTAAATTATTGGTATCGTTCATTATCAATAGCGCTATTTCTATTGGTATTTGTATTGATCCATTTGTAGTGTAATAATGCTCATTGTCATTTCTGTATTATTTTTTATTTTTCGCTAACTGCTTATTTGCTATTACTTTTACCATCATATTTGTACATGTCGTATTTGCTGATGTTGCTCTATTGTTGTTGTTGTTGTTGTTATTTGCTGTTGTTGTTTTTGTCTCTCTGTCTAATCCCCCTCTTGTCCCCACAATTTTCCCCTCTGTCTTCTTTTTTTTCTCTTTCTATCCCCTCCTGCTCCGGCCCGGCTGCACTAAATGATAATATAAATACATTTAATAAAGTCAAATACAAATAAGGCAACAAGAGAAGTATCCTACACTTCTCTTTTGTAAAGTAAATCTGAACAGCCAAAATGGGCATCTACATCAACTATATGATTTGCCTGAGAAGCTGGACAGGACACACACAAAAAAAAAAAAAAAAAAAAAAGATTTTTTTTTTTTTTTTTTTTTTTTAAATAATGTAATGCGATCTACCAATACTACCTTTGCGATCGACTGGTAGATCGCGATCGACGTATTGAGCACCCCTGCTCTAGCCTTTAAAGGCCTACTTGAAACTCACTACTACCGACCACGCAGTCTGATAGTTTATATATCAATGATGAAATCTTAACATTGCAACACATGCCAATATGGCCGGGTTAGCTTACTAAAGTGCAATTTTAAATTCCGCGCAAAATATCCTGCTGAAAACGTCTCGGTATGATGACGCCTGCGCGTGACGTCACGGATTGCAGAGGACATTTTGGGACAGCATGGTGACCAGCTATTAAGTCGTCTGTTTTCATCGCAAAATTCCACAGTATTCTGGACATCTGTGTTGGTGAATCTTTTGCAATTTGTTCAATGAACAATGGAGACAGCAAAGAAGAAAGCTGTAGGTGGGAAGCGGTGTTTGCGGCAGGTGTTTTGCTGGATAACGCACCCCCGCCGTAGAATGCACCCCTTGACTGTTGTGCCGGATAACACAGCCGGTGTTTCATTGTTTACATTTCCGGAAGATGACAGTCACGCTTTACCATTGGCCTGCGGAGAACTGGGACAACAGAGACTCTTACCAGGAGGACTTTGAGTTGGATACGCAGACACGGTACCGTGAGTACGCATGCAGCTGCGGCTTCCAAACATTTGATCGCTTGCCCGTACGTGCGTGCCGCTATGTGCATGTCACGTACGTAACTTTGGGGATTTTGGGAAAATATATGTGCTGTATGAACTTTGGGGAGGTGAACGGTACTTTGGGCTGTGGGATTGAGTGTGTTGTGCAGGCGTTTGAGTTGTATTGGCGGGTTATATGGACGGGAGGGGGGAGGTGTTTGTTATATGGGATTAATTTGTGGCATATTAAATATAAGCCTGGTTGTGTTGTGGCTAATAGAGTATATATATGTCTTGTGTTTATTTACTGTTTTAGTCATTCTCAGCTGAATATCAGGTCCCACCCGCCTCTCACAGCATCTTCCCTATCTGAATCGCTCCCACTGCCCTCTAGTCCTTCACTCTCACTTTCCTCATCCACGAATCTTTCATCCTCGCTCAAATTAATGGGGAAATCGTCACTTTCTCGGTCCGAATCGCTCTCGCTGCTGGTGGCCATGATTGTAAACAATGTGCAGATGTGAGGAGCTCCACAACCTGTGACGTCACGCTACTCGTCTGCTACTTCCGGTACAGGCAAGGCTTTTTTATCAGCGACCAAAAGTTGCGAACTTTATCGTCGATGTTCTCTACTAAATCCTTTCAGCAAAAATATGGCAATATCGCGAAATGATCAAGTATGACACATAGAATGGACCTGCTATCCCCGTTTAAATAAGAAAATTGCATTTCAGTAGGCCTTTAAGTAGACCCCCCTTTTAGACCAGTTGATCTGCCGTCTCTTTTCTGCTCTGCCCCCCTCTCTTCATGGAGAGGGAATGCACAGATTCGGTGACCACAGGTGACACGCTAGCTGTCCAAAGTCGGGACCCGGGGTGGACCACACATCTGTGCATTAGTTGGGGACGTCTCTGCACTGCTGACCTGTCTCCACTCAAGATGATCTCTTGCTGGCCCCACTATGGACTGGACTCTCACACTATTATGCTAGATCCACTATGGACTGGACTCTCACACTATAATGCCAGATCCACAATATTATTTGTCTGAGTGGCTAGGAGACACTGAGAGTAACAAGTGGTAGAAAATGGATTAGAAAGGACAGATTAAAAAAAATATATATATATATATATATATATATATATATATATATATATATATATATATATATATATATATATATAAAAAATTTTAAACTTGGGACTTCCCACGGGACGGATTTTGGACGATGGCGGGCCGCATCCCCTGGTTTAAAGAATGTATTATTCAAAACACTAATAATACACCAAAAATTATTCCCGAGCGCGGCCACCGCTGCTGCTTACTGCTCCCCTCACCTCCCAGTGGGTGGAACAAGGGGATGGGTCAAATGCACAAGGTAATTTCACCACACCTAGTGTGTGTGTGAGACTATCAGTGATACTTTAACTTTAATAATTGTATATTTTTAAATAAATAAAATAATACAATTAATTTCAAGTATAACTTCAAAATAAGAAAAAAAAAATCCCTTTTCAAAGGTGTGCTTTTAATTATTTCGCCTAAAATGTGCAAAATTCTGTGGTTGAACTATGGAAGGAAGAGGCATATTTTGTTAATGGAACTAAGCTTCTTTATTCAGGATGCTGCACCATACACCATGTGTGTTGCTGAGCTCGGAAAGAACGAAAGGGCATTTGGTCCAAAATTGTTATTTATACATGGACAGGTGAGATGTGAGTATAACTTGGTCCACATCAGGATTTAAATAGTTGACTTTCTCGCTTCAGCAACAAAATCGGTGCTGCAGGAAATAAGAAATATGAGGGATCTGCTTGTACTTTCAGCAAAACATGTTTTTATAAGGACTGCTCATGTCATTTCTCTTTAAATATCACGCTTGAAGTAAAAGCGTTCACAAATAGTCCAAATCAGGAAATATTGTTTTGTTCGAAAATGTCTTATCACCAAATCAGTCGGTAATCAAGGTTAACAGTTCTTTCAATCTAGCAGATACTCTTCCTTTCATCATCTTAAATTGACCTGGAACGTTCTAGCATATGCTTTGCCACTCCATAGATATAAAATGACTCGTGTTGTATGAAGAGAAGTATATGTAAGTAAGATGTTACTGTAGTTCTCAGTGTCACACCAGCTGCTCTCAGGATCTCTTATCTTTACAGACAGGTCATTAGGTCAAACATTAGCTTGGTTGCTCGGTAGAATTCGGGTGTGCGAGTGAAACCGGTTCCCCTTTGTGTGCGCCACTTCTTCAGCGCCCCGCAGCACAACTTGACACATGTTTGCTGCACAGCTCCAATGGAGCCAGGTAAGATGTACTGTATGCCACATGTGTGCATGGGAAAGTTGATACTTTTCCTTCAAAAAAAGTATTGCATAACCCTTTATGTCTACAGTACTTCAATATCAGAAAAGTAATTAAACCAAATCGGTCAAGACAGACGGCCGCACCACCTCAAAAGTCAAAACACATTAATTAGCTGCTCATTTTAGCAAATTAGAAGCCTAGAAAACTGCTGGTTAAGATTACTTATTTGTGCTTTATAATCCCTGTTTATCAATATAGTGAGATATTAGACATACATTGACAAATATATTATTTTGAAATTCTTAAAAATCAGTGCACACTTACACGGAAGCATTGTGATTGTTTGTTCAATCGCCCATGCGTGTTAGAGGGCACACACACGCATCTCTGTCGCTGTACTAAAGGAAATCATTCATCATCTGTTAAATACGGTTTACAATATGTTAGTTTTTCCCCAGCCACATAAACACTGAAACCAGAATTTTGGAAAATCTCTTGTTTTTAAGTTTAACAACCTATGCTGGCTCACCTGCACTGGCTTCCTGTGCATTTAAGATGTGATTTTATGGTTTTACTACTTACGTATAAAATACTACACGGTCTAGCTCCAGCCTATCTTGCTGATTGTATTGTACCATATGTCAAGGCAAGAAATCTGCGTTCAAAGAACTCCGGCTTATTAGTGATTCCCAGAGCCCAAAAAAAGTCTGCGGGCTATAGAGTGTTTTCTATTCGGACTCCAGTACTATGGAATGCCCTCCCGGTAACAGTTAGAGATGCTACCTCAGTAGAAGCATTTAAGTCCGTACGTGTGTTTTCAGCACCTCTTGAGTTTGTTTGTTTCTGCATATTGCACACACCTGCCTCTGGTTAGTGTTCGGGACGCTCACCTGTTGTCCGGGCACTAATCAGAGGGCTATTTAGTTTTTGCCCTGGCCTCACTCGGTCTGGCTTCCTAATTATCTTGATGCAACAGTTGACGACGATTTCTATTCCTGCTAGTTTACACGCTAGGCTATTTTTCTTGCTAGCTCCCACGCTAGCCCCTTTGTTTTTTGTCTTAAGTGCTATGAGCACGTTTTTCTTTGTTCTGTCTGATTTATTACTTAATAAATCATTTTTCCTACCTGCACGCTGTGTCCGAAGCCGTCTGCATTCCTGGGAGAGCAACAACGTACCACGATGCGACCCGGTCGTCACATTAGGTTCATTTAATAGTTAAAACAAATTTAAATAACGAATCTCATATACCAATATATGACTCATTATTATCTAAACTAAATGCAGTTTTTTCTACTGATATCATCTCCATAGCTCGTATTTACCAGTCAGTATGAGTTGGACTATCAACATCTATCCATTTTTTTAGTATTACCCTTTTTGTTATGATGCAAATTGAAAGAAATGCATTTTTACTCTTTGATGACACGTTACTAAATCGATGCAGATCACCAAGAATACAAGTTTGTACGCGCAGTCATAATAAATCACACGCAACACGGCCACTAATAGTACACACCATTTTATAGTTTACACACGTTTAGCGCGTGTTATTTGGATCTTAGTGGATCAGTTCCTTTCTAATTTAGTGGTTCTACTGTGTTGTCATTGATATCAGCGCCACATAACCGCCGGTATAATCTATGAACAATGGAAGTGCTGTGATTCAAGAGCTTGGATGTTGTATTCTAAAAGCTCTTTTTGTTCTGTTTAATATTTACTGCTAACTCACTTTAAGTCGCTGGCTATTAAGAATACAAGTGAAGAGTTCCATCCCAAGGCTGCTGGTGACCTTGATGTTGGGCAGCACAATGTTCGTAGATCCCTCCAGAGCCTGGCAATTAGTTAATGGAAAAGTTATGTACTTGGCATGAATAATTAAAAGCTTTCTAATTATAACAGTATGCATAAATACAAATGAATCCAGAGCCGCCGCATTATGGAGTGTGTTTACTTGTCCATGTTTTTGCTGATAACTTGATTAGATACAATAATGTTATTTTTGGGGAGAGTATATACCTGCAGTTTGTATCTCTTGATCAGAAGATGTTGAATTTTGTCACGTCGTCATGTAAAGTGAACCGTGCAGACTAAACAACGTTGACGTGCTGCACTTATTCAGCAGCATTCAACACACATGGTTCGTATTTAGGAAAAAAGTCCAACGAGAAGTCTTTGACCTTATCACTCCCAACATGAAAGTTACTTCCAAAAAATGGAGATGTATCGTATGATCGGGTGCACATATGGATGCATTACAAAACCCAGGATTTAGGATTCTGCTGTCCTGCATCTACATTAAAAAACACATTTATGGATTTTTTTTATGGCAAGTATGACCAGGATGGAAGATAAGCAAAGGTTACACTATAAGGTACTAGAATCATGTGACTTCCCCTGGCCAATCAATGATTCGTAAGCGCCAAAATGTATTTCATTCATAGTTAATAACTAATAATTGATCATTTATATTTCAGTCCAAAGAACACCACACTATAATGACACTCTAGTGCACAGATGTGAAACTCAAGGCCCGGGGGCTAGATCTGGTCCGCCACGTCGTTTTATGTGGCCCATTAAAGCCTCGAAATAATGTGCGTAAACAAATCTTTCTCATTAAACGTATTCTTCTTTAGAAAGAAAAATTACTGCAGCATAAATTGTCATGTCTTTAAAATGAGCTGATCACACAAAAAAATATTTAATTAACCTATATTCCAAAAAAACTAATATCTCTTTATGAATTCAAAGGACAAATAGACTGAAAAACAGTTTCTATCCTAGAGCTGTTAATGATCTAAACTCTGCACTTACCTGAACGCTCACCACTTTATTAACTTACTTAACTCTGATAGAGATCTGCTGTGCAATATGTTTTAAACATTTTTATTATGTTTTTAAAATTTGTATTACTGTTTGTTGTCTTAAGAGTATTTTATGTAGGTTGTTTAAAGAGCACTGAGCTGGATTGCTGTTCAATTTCGTTGTTTCAATGCAATGACAATAAAGATATTCTGATTCTGATTCTGAAGTTATCCATCACATTGTACGTGAAAAAAAATGATAAAATCAAATGCATAAGCATTTGATGCATACAGTGTAAAAAAAAATTCCGCACAATACACGGTAAAATACTGGCGGCTGTTGTTCCCAGGAAGTCACCGTAAAAAAATCACAATGTATACGACATTACGGTGTGTTGTTAAAATCGCTAATTTTAGGTTGGTAACTGTTTGTGCTTACGGGAAATTACTCTGAAAAAAATGTATACATTGTTAACCTTCCATCCATCCATCCATCCATCTTCTTCCACTTATCCGAGGTCGGGTCGCGGGGGCAGCAGCCTAAGCAGGGAATCCCAGACTTTCCTCTCCCCAGCCACTTCGTCCAGCTCCTCCCGGGGGATCCCGAGGCGTTCCCAGGCCAGCCGGGAGACATAGTCTTCCTAACGTGTCCTGGGTCTTCCCCGTGGCCTCCAACCGGTTGGACGTGCCCTAAACACCTCCCGAGGGAGGCGTTTGGGTGGCATCCTGACCAGATGCCCGAACCACCTCATCTGGCTCCTCTCGATGTGGAGGAGCAGTGGCTTTACTTTGAGCTCCCCCCGGATGGCAGAGCTTCTCACCCTATCTCTAAGGGAGAGCCCCGCCACCCGGCGGAGGAAACTCATTTCGTCCACCTGTACCTGTGATCTTGTCCTTTCGGTCATAACCCAAAGCTCATGACCATAGGTGAGGATGGGAACGTAGATCGACCGGTAAATTGAGAGCTTTGCCTTCCGGCTCAGCTCCTTCTTCACCACAATGAATCGATACAGCGTCTGCATTACTGAAGACGCCGCACCGATCCGCCTGTCGATCTCACGATCAAATTTTCCCTCACTCGTGAACAAGACTCGTAGGTACTTGAACTCCTCCACTTGGGGCAGTGTCTCCTCCCCAACCCGGAGATGGCACTCCACCCTTTTCCGGGCGAAAACCATGGACTCGGACTTGGAGGTGCTGATTCTCATCCCAGTCGCTTCACACTCGGCTGTGAACCGATCCAGTGAGAGCTGAAGATCCTGGCCAGATGAAGCCATCAGGACCACATCATCTGCAAAAAGCAGAGACCTAATCCTGAAGCCACCAAAACCGGATCCCCTCAACGCCTTGACTGCGCCTAGAAATTCTGTCCATAAAAGTTATGAACAGAATCGGTGACAAAGGGCAGCCTTGGCGGAGTCCAACCCTCACTGGAAACGTGTCCGACTTACTGCCGGCAATGCGGACCAAGCTCTGACACTGATCATACAGGGAGCGGACCGCCACAATCAGACAGTCCGATTCCCCATATTCTCTGAGCACTTCCCACAGGACCTCCCGGGGGACGCGGTCAAATGCCTTCTCCAAGTCCACAAAGCACATGTAGACTGGTTGGGCAAACTCCCATGCACCCTCAAAGACCCTGCCGAAAGTATAGAGCTGGTCCACAGTTCCACGACCAGGACGAAAACCACACTGTTCCTCCTGAATCCGAGGTTCGACTATCCGGCGTAGCCTCCTCTCCAGTACACCTGAATAGACCTTACCGGGAAGGCTCAGCCTCATTGTTAACCTGTTTACAAAAAAAAAAAACTATAGAAATGACGGTAAAATACTGTCAGCTGTGGTTGCCAGGAATTCACCCTAAAACTAATTAGAGTCAATCTCAGTGTTGCCAATCAGATTAACCCCAGGTGCATGTCTTTGGACAATCTTTGTCTCTGTGGGCGGAGGCGAGCCCGCTAGCTTACGCACACAAAATTTGCGAACAGAGGCTCGCTATTCACGACTTGCTATTAAGAAGCACCGCGAAGTAACAACAATTAGGCGGGAAAAAATGATTACAAAGCCAAATATAACTGTGTGGGAATATTTCAGTTTCAAACGAGTGAGCAAAATGAGTCCATCAACACGGACCAACGAGCAAGTGTGCTCAATTTGTTGGAAAGTGATGGCAACTGGGTAAAAGACTGGACTTGAAGATATTCAACATTTATTTGGGGGCAATTTTTAAGTATTTTTTATTTATTTTATTTTCATTGTTTATTTACTTATTTATTGATCTTCCAATTAAAATAGAGAAACAAATTAATAAAATGTTATTGCAATTGAAAGGAATCATTTATTACAATTATTTTTATATGTTATGATTTCATTAGTGCTTAATTTGGCCCAGGCCTAATCAGGAGATACTGAATAAATAACCCTCCTTATTTAGGATAGTGCATGATATGCTGCTTGCTAGTATGGCTCGCAGAACTCAGAACCCACAATATATATTGTATACTTTATGTATGTGAAAAAGTATTACAACCTGGGTATTTCAAATATCAGTAGATATAGTAGTACATTGTCAAATAGTCAGGATAGTGTATGATATGTTGCTGGTTGGTATGTTTCTGTGAGCTTAAGAAGAAGAAAAAAAACATTTGACCCCAAATATATATATTGTGCATGTACTGCATGTAAAAAAGCTCAAATTTAGAGTGGTGGGCAAAGGTTCAAAGTCATTAATCAATCAAAGTTTATTTATATAGCCCTTAATCACAAGTGTCTCAAAGGGCTGCACAAGCCACAACGACATCCTCAGATCCCACATCAGGGCAAGAAAAAACTCAACCCAATGGGATACAATGGGAAACCTTGGAGGGGACCGCAGATGTGGGGACGGGGACTTAATAGTGTAAGAGTCCAGTCTATAGTGGGGCCAGCAGGGGATCATCTTGAGTGGGGACAAGTCAGCAGCGCAGAGACATCATCAACTGATGCACAGATGAGTGACTTTGAACAGCTAACGCATCATCTGTGGTCACCTAATAACCTCTCCATGCAGGTGAGGGGGGGCAGAGCAGAAAAGAGACGGCAGATCAACTGGTCTAAAAGGGGGGTCTATTTAAAGGCTAGCGTATACAAATGAGTTTTTAAGATGGGGCTTAAATGGTTATCGTCATTTCAAATATATAAGTTACATCCTTTTGAGTTACATTTTTACAAAAAATAAATTGACATTGACAATATCAAGACATCAAATACAAATGTGAATGATTTCACCTAATTTTACAGTCATAATGGTCCTTAAAAAAAGAAAATACACAAAAAAATGACATTTACTTGTAATGATTATAAAGTAAGCACACTGGGTTGTGCAGCTGTAATGACTGACGTCTCTTCAAGTACAATGAGCTCGCCAGTAACATAACAGTCAGATAGATGGAGGCGGAGCTTAAAGAATAACCCAAATCCCAGTGAAAGTGGAAGAATTGTGTCCACTAAGTCAGTGGTCCCCAACCTTTTTGTAGCTGCGGACCGGTCAACGCTTGAAAGTTTGTCCCGCGGACCGTGGGGGGGTGATTTTATTTTATTTTATTTTATTATTATTTTTACAAATACAATCACGTGTGCTTATGGACTGTATCCCTGCAGACTGTATTGATATACATTGATATATAGTGTATATATTGTGTTTTTATGTTGATTTAATTAAAAAAAATAATAATAATAAATAAATAAATAAATACAATTTATTTATTTATTTTATTTTTTTTTCCTTGTGCGGCTCGGTAGGCCCGGTGGTTGGGGACCACTGCACTAAGTTAATAGAATCATTTATGATTTAAAAATCTGAGCAATACACTTGTTATATGTTCCAAATTAATCATATTTTTGAAAAATGTGAATACCATCCATCCATCCATTTTCTACCGCTTATTCCCTTTGGGGTCGCGGGGGGCGCTGGAGCCTATCTCAGCTACAATCGGGCGGAAGGCGGTGTACACCCTGGACAAGTCGCCACCTCATCGCAGGGCCAACACAGATAGACAGACAACTTAAAATGATCTCCGACAATCACAACTGAGCAACATTTTCCAGGCTCTCCTAAATTGTGTTGCCTGCTGCGTGCACAGTCATGTGGTCATATTGTGAATAATGTAAACCATGAAAACACTGTAACACAAAACTGACCCGCGCACAACTCTGCTTACACACTGTCACGGCCTGCCACTCCGAGTTTAACATCAACGTTATATAATCCCACATCGTGCTATAGTATGTTGACAATGTCATGTTGTAATCGGCCTCTGGAGGGTTAATTCTAAAGCTCATTGTGAACGCTTCTTAGTGTTTAACCGTGGTTATCGGAACAGGGCTAACATGACCTGCAGGGCTCCTTTACAAACACTTCCGAGACTTCTCCCTTCACCTTCATTTGGCAGCCGACCACAAAGCATCTGTCACGGTGACTGCTGGCGATCACCTTTAGCCCGCAGCTGATGAATAATAAAAAGAAAAGAGCTATTATTTATGGCGCCATGCTTTGGGATTCTCATCGTGAAAGAGATCCAAATGCAACTTTGTTCGAGTCAAATGACCTCACCGTTAGATTTGTGAACTGCTTTAGACCAGGAGTGTCCAAGAGACCTAAATTACAAAATGAAAATGGCCAAGAGCGACTTGTTTTTGTAATATTTATTCTTCTAACTTATGTAACAGATGGCTGCTAGTGTGTCTGACACCGTAAATGAGGGATGTCTAAACTAGTGGAATAAATACATTTTTGAAAAGTAAAGTTAAAGTTAAAGTACCAATGATTGTCACACACACACACTAGGTGTGGTGAAATTATTCTCTGCATTTGACCCATCACCCTTGATCACCCCCTGGGAGGTGAGGGGAGCAGTGGGCAGCAGCGGTGGCCGCGCCCGGAAATTATTTTTGGTGGTTTAACCCCCAATTCCAACCCTTGATGCTGAGTGCCAAGCAGGGAGGTAATGGGTCCCATTTTTATAGTGTTTGGTATGAAACAGCCTGAATATCAGTTTTGTGTTGATAGCGTCAACTTTGTCTCATTTCATTTCACCTGTTAACTCTTTTATTAAATTTTTTAGTAATAGCTGTCGTTTGCCACACCGCACTTCAGCTCTAATGTGTGTATATACTATATGTGTGTGTATATATATATATATATATATATATATATATATATATATATATATATATATATATATATATATATATATATATATATACACATATAATGTATAAACAGACACGTTCATAACAATATGTAATATGTACAATATTTAACGTATTTTGTTAATTTTTTGCATTGCAGGAACTTATTTCCAAATTTGTGTTTCTACTTCCGGAAACAAACAAAGGGTTTTTAACCATGGCAGACTTGGTAAAAGACAACAAAGTCCAGCTTCCATACTCATTTTTACACACTTTACAAGAAATACATTGATAGCAAACGCCGTAGCTTGCTAGCTTGTGTGTGTGCTAGCTTACTAAGACTCTTATTTGGCTAGCGTAGGCAGGATGGAGCAGCGCTTTTATTGTGAAGACAGGAACTGTGGCTTTTGACGGCAGATAACGGCGCAAGAGTCTGTTAAAATAAATTGTGTGTCTTGCCTTTATGCCGGTCGTTTTTTTAAAAATACTGAGCTCACAGCAGCCAGTGCCATCTTACAAGATCCTCGGGTACCAATCAAGTGACGAAAGTGACGTCATAGTGAAAATTGATGATCGCTAATTTTTTGGTCTATTTCTTTAATGCCTGGGTGGCGATCGACTGACACACCCTATCTACGCAATAGGCACCCCTGGTTTAGTTGATCAAGCTGTGGACATTCTGGAACTGTCACAGCGATGGGATGGAGACCCCTACTTTAGACCACTGTTTCTTCAACTTTTTCTGACTTTTAAACAACTTCAATACTCGTCCAACAAACAGTAGGTCACCCTCGAAAGTGGCCTGGTTTGGCAATCAGCAAATTCTAGCAAAGTACATTCAGCAAAGGTTCTTGTTACAAATACGACTTCAGAATCCAGAAACTAATTTATTTTATTTTAGTTTATGGCATAAAAATGGTACTCATAAAGCAGTTTTGCTGCATGCACACATCCTAATATAAACAAAAACAATTGTTTGTTTTTTTCCAATGTAGCCTTCTGTATAAATGGTACTGACACAAAATAGTTGTCCCACCTGTGTTCCACCTTCTTAGGTAATCAAAGAACCAGGAAATGAGTGTGTAGTTTGTAAATGCCGACACCCCTCCAGCCTGTTGTTTTGTGTCCGACAAGTATTTTATGCATCACACAGATACTGGCTCGGGGGCCTTTCTATTAGCATACTGTATATTGACCTACATTGGATTGGTTTTTGTATATTTAAGGGCCTTGATAGCAGACACAAAGCTGATCTACTAAGCTCCTGCACTGGGAATTGTGTTTCTTAAATGATAAAAAAAAAAGGGAGCGCAACCTATGTAACGTGTCTGTCTTCATGTATATGCAGAATATATGCTGATTATCAGAACGGCAACACAACTGGGAGGAGATGCAAATATATTCATTGAGCACTCGCGATGTGATTTATCAATATTGAAACAGTTTTGCAGCCGCAAATGATTAATTTTAGTGTCTGCTGACTTTTTTTTTCATAGGGTATAGCCAATATTATTAATATATATCCTATATATAGATGTATTAACAATACATCTCCCTTAAAAAAAGGTCTTGCAATATGCATTTTCCTGTACCTGGATCATTCCATACGCACCATCACAACGACCACATGGCATCCTAGAGCGCACCTACAGTGTGCTAAAATAGTTTCTGTTGTCTAGATCGTGCTTCTATGTTGTCCAGAAAAGGTGCTACAAATTATATTAGTGTGCTGCATGTTCCGCACGTAGTAAAACACTGCAGGTTGGAGCATAAAGCTGTCCAGTAAATTAGTGTCTCCATGGTGACAGACATACAAAAATCTCATTTTACACAATTTGTTTTGCATTTGTTATCAATTGTACACGCAGGGTTAGTATATCACCAGCAATACGCCCACTAATAGTACACACAATTTTGTGGTTTGCACATGCTATTTATATTCAGGCCGTGTTACTTGGATCTTAGTAGATCAGGCCCTTAATGTACAAAGTGCATCCTTCAGTTCGTCTAAATGGGGCTCTCGCTGGGAAATGTTTGAAAACACCTGTGTTCATTTCATTTTCTTTTCTTTTTTTAATTTATTTATTTATTTCAGGCAATGACATAAAAAAGTACAAAGTTGACAACACATAATAATATAAATTAATATAGTGCAAAAGGTAATATATAGTATGTTATGCATGATTGTCCAGTTTTGCCTTAAAGGGAGTGGGAAGAAGATAATTTATTTAATCCCACCCCCAGTTCTCCATTCAGTGATTATTCACATGAGTTTCACTCTTACTTTGTTCAAGGATTATAATACAGATGTTGTATCATAGTGGCATTACCACAGGTAACAATAATTATTACACTGTAACAATAATTTGTATCAACAATGTAGGAATAATGAATATACCAACAATGGTAATAGACAACATAGCAATAATGGTAAGGAAACATTGAGCACATGTTAACACTTTGAGACAGAGTACAGCAGCGGGTCAAATTAAAAACCCTCATCTCTATATTTGAACCAGACCCCATATTTGTATAATAGTTTAAATCGATTAATAGTTTGGCATTGCTTGTGTTGTAAGTCCAGTTTGTTCCATAGTTTTACCCCGCATACAGACACACAAAAACGTTTACGAGTGGTTTGAGCTCTGCCAATAAGAAATATCCAAAGCCTCTCAAGTTATGAGCCTACACTCGTCTTATAAAAAAACGTTGTAGATTAGGCGGCAATAATTTGTTAAATGCTTTATATAAGATTATTAATGTATTATATTTAACAAGGTCATCAAATTTGAGCAACTTTGATTGCATAAACAGATTATGAGTATGTTCTAAATAACCAACGTTGTGAATGATCCGCACTGCTCTTTTCTGTAATATGATCAGAGGATGAATTGTGTTGTGGTAAGTATTCCCCCATACTTCAACACAGTATGTAAGGTATGGGAGTACCAAGGTGCAGTGTAGAGTACGGAGTGCATTTTCATTGAGGTATAGTTTTGCTTTGTTTATAATTGAGAGGCTTTTGGAGATTTTTGATTTAATGTGTCTGACATGAGGTTTCCATGATAGTTTACTATCAATTATTACTCCCAAAAATGTATTATGTTAAAACAGTAACTATCCATCCATCCATTTTCTACCGCTTGTCCCTTTTTTGGGGTCGCTGGAGCCTATCTCAGCTGCATTCGGGTGGAAGGCAAAGTATAAAACCAATTTTAAAGTTGTGATGCAAAATGTTATCACAAAGTTAAAAGCCCCTCTAATGCTGACAACATCGCCACTTATTTCATAGTTTCAGACCTACAAATCATGTTTACAGGTGGAATTCAGTCCAAAAGAGACACAGCAGTGATTTTAGGATTGTTTTCTATCGATTTTTGAACGGCAACTTTTAGCTCCCAAATGTGGGTGGGCCTGCATCCGCCTGCTGACGTCACCTACAGACGACTGGATGCATTTTCATATTGTGTAGTTTGTGTTTTGGCAGCATCTTCTTCTCGAATAATAATATTTTCCGGCAGAATTTGATGGAATCATCAAATATGCCTGTCAGATGCCTTAATGCTGGTTGTAGAGATACAACTAAAGAAGGGGTCAGCCTACATACATTTCCCAATTATGGGAATAAGAGGAAAGTATGGACCTCTCCTGTCAAATTAACTCATGCAAAAGGAGACAGACCAAACGATGGAAGAGTAATTTACAGCGATAATTTCAATAATTACATCTTTAAAGAAGAAGGGTTTTGGTCTGAGTTTGGTTGGAAAACCAGGTGCACCCTCAAGGGGAGAAAGACTAAGTCAGAAACTGTAGAAAAAAGAGGAAAGAGCAGACCCGGCGTTCAAAAACGAGAGAAAAAGAAGTTAAGCGGTTAGTATTCAACTTTGCGTCCTCTTCTACTGATGTTGTCCTTGAAGAAAGGCTGAAAGAGCATGGTGAAACACAGGCTATGGTGTCTATGGAAGAGCAGAGAAGTCCGGAAATGACTATTCTTGTATATTTATTTTTTGCTCACGATGATAAGCATATCAGTTTGGAAGTCATCAGGAGGGACCACAAAAACATGCAATCAAGTAATGAAAATAATAATTCACATGCCGTTATCCACACCGTCTATGCGGAGAAATGGTTTGATTGATTGATTGAGACTTTTATTAGTAGGTTGCACAGTAAAGTACATATTCCGTACAATTGACCACCAAATGGTAACACCCGAATAAGTTTTTCAACTTGTTTAAGTCAGGCTCCAGTTCTGTAGATGACGTCACACTAAGAGGGTCGGCATATCGAGTCTGGCGATGGAAAGTGGGCGTTCAAAGTACAGTTACTTATTTACTCATTACTCAAAAACTTTTTGATGTTATAGGAAATGACTGCCAGATTTATTTTCAGGAGCAAAAAATACATAAAGAGAACTCGTTTGTGGAATTTTGGTCATCTGGATGCTATTATGCTATATCCACTCGACGTCCATTGCACCGGTCGCCCTTGGGGGGGGAGTAGGGGGTCCTCTCCAAGGTTTCTCATTGTCATCCCATTAGGTTGAGTTTTTCCTTGCCCTGATGTGGTATCTGAACCGAGGATGTCATTTGAGCCTTTTGAGACACTTGTAATTTAGGGCTATATAAATAAACATTGATTGATTGATTGATTGATTGATTGATAAGTCAGACTTGGGCAAATTAAGGCCCAGGGTTTTTTGATTGATTGATTGATTGATACGGCCCGTTAAGCTTTTCAATCTGGCCCTAATTTTTTTAGATCTTTAAAATCAAAACTGTCTCTGCCATTATGATGCACAGTGATGTTTTCAAATTACCGTAAGTCTTGAACTATACAAAGTATTTTAATGGTTGGAATCTGCGCTTTTGCATGATACTATGGTAATCTAAGTCACAGCAGCTAAGACGAGGCACCAAGCAGCGTGGGTGGGGAGAGTTTCCATAGAGTGTTTCCACAGTGGAAGGAGATTTTTACAACAAAGTTCAAAAGCTTAGTGATGTTTTTTTACCCTTTGTGTTCCTATTTCGCTGTTTGTTGCATTTTTGTTGCGTTTCGCTTGATTGTAAAATATATCAATCGAGAAGGGGCGTGGCATTCATATGTTGTCAGTATTCAGTGTTTTATCGTTCATAGTTAATATTGTCAATCCCATATTCTTTATTTTCATGTACATTCTGGATGTCTCATTCAGTAAAAAAAAATTAAATTCCATTCCGTTTTGTAAGGCGATCTGTCATAACGTTTTTAGCATTCAGACATTATTGTGAGGTTTTGTATCAGTGTTCCTAAAATTAGATATACCGGCCCCCAGACACATTTTTTCTCTAAATTTGGCCCACCGAAGCAAAATAATTGCCCAGGCCTGCTATAGGTTGTTTCAGAAATACTGCTCAAGTCCGTACTATTATTGACTACACATTGTATACTACATAAATAATAAGTGGCCAGCTATTTCACTCATCAATGAACCAGGATCCGTATTGTTCTAAAAGGACAACCACACATTTCAGTGTTGCTCAGGATAAAAATTCCCGTGGTCTTATTTTTCCCTCCGAGCATTCCCCATCAATCATCACACCCGCTCGGCTCTGGCGACAGATAAGTCAGCGCTCTGGCGCTCTGACGAAACTGATCACTCGCCCTCTGAGCCAAACATCAGTGAGGCGGCCAAGCAGCTCTGCTCGCTCCCATAGCCAAGTCGTGAGCCCTGGCCTCAGGCCCATTTCACACCGGCTCTGGAATTACAGAGCAGCAACAGTCCCGTGACTGAGCTGTGTTTACAGAGGACGTGGCCAATCTGCGCTCGCGGGCGGAAACATCGTTTATATGAATTAGTGGTTGATAGATAGTGATACATATTCATGAGGGAGGCTTTTAATTGAGCCCCGCTAATCAGCGGGCCAGCCGAGGGGGCGGACACACGTCTGGTGATGTAAACCACCGCGGCCTGTCACACTGACGCTGTTAGGTAAACCAAAAATACAGCTGTTGTCCCACACTTGAGACACAGCAATGAAGCAATGGACGCAGGTTTTTGTTGGTTAAAATGTCAAAATGTCATTGTTTTCAGTTTAATGTGCTGAGCAAAGGTTAAGAATTTGGAAGAGTAGTCTCTTAACTTGCCCTACTTCCCAGACGTTTCGTCTATTAGCCTAGTTGCACTCAAAGTGAATGCTAATTTAATCTCTGAACAAAAGCCTGTTTTAGTAAGAGCAACCTGAATAGAAATGACTAGTAGTGCATGCAGTTATTACTGCTACTGCTTAACATAAAGTTCACCTATTAATACCTTATTTATTTACAAATGCATTTATTATTGTATAAATACGGTATATATTGTATGACCTATTGTTGTTCTAATTTATCTACTTTTTATTTACAAAAAAAAATAAAAATTAATCGATACAATGTAATAATTTTAATATCTGGAATTATAAATATAGGTATTATTTTCATTTTTTATCCATAAGTTATTACCTTGCTGTTTTCTCCTTTTATTCTAAACAACACTACCGTGTTTATTTTTCTGGAATAGTTTTTTGTTTCTTTTTTTTTGTCTGAAAGCAGAAAGAAAAAGACTTGTTTTTTTCAAACTTTTTTTTTTAATATACACAATTTAGTGATACATGCTTTTTGTTGGACAATGACACTATTTTGACAGTTAAACAGGCTTTGAAAAATGTCTCAAAAATGTCAGTCTCATGTCTGAAAATTATTAAAAATATGTTAAATAACTATTCATTTTTTGATTAACTATATTTTTAAAAGTGGTCATGAAGAATGGATAGAAAATGCTTTAAAAAAATGTTAAAATGTAAATATAAAAAAAAAAATATATATATATATATATATATATATATATATATATATATATATATATATATATATATATATATATATATATATATATATATAAATATGGGCAGCACGGTGAAAGAGGAGTTAGTCCGTCTGCCTCACAATACGAAGGTCCTTAGCAGTCCTGGGTTCAATCCCGGGGTCTGGATCTTTCTGTGTGGAGTTTGCATGTTCTCCCCGTGACTGCGTGGGTTCCCTCCGGGTACTCCGGCTTCCTCCCACCTCCAAAGACATGCACCTGGGGATAGGTTGATTGGCAACACTAATTTGGCTCTAGTGTGTGAATGTGACTGTGAATGTTGTCTGTCTATCTGTGTTGGCCCTGTGATGAGTCGCGACTTGTCCAGGGTGTACACCACCTTCCGCCCGATTGTAGCTGAGATAGGCTCCAGCGCCCCCCGCGACCCCAAAGGGAATAAGCGGTAGAAAATGGATGGATATATATATATATATATATATATATATATATATATATATATATAAACTGTTTTTATTTTTATGGATGGATATTAAATTACATTTAAAAAATAATCAACTTCACAATCATTATTAAAACCCTTTTTTTTTTTTTTTTTTTTTTTTTTTTTTGTGTCCTGTCCAGCTTCTCAGGCAAATCATATAGTTGATGTAGATGCCCATGTCGGCTGTTCAGATTTACTTTACAAAAGAGAAGTGTAGGATACTTCTCTTGTTGCCTTATTTGTATTTGACTTTATTAAATGTATTTATATTATCATTTAGTGCAGCCGGGCCGGAGCAGGAGGGGATAGAAAGAGAAAAAAAAAGAAGACAGAGGGGGAAATTGTGGGGACAAGAGGGGGATTAGACAGAGAGACAAAAACAACAACAGCAAACAACAACAACAACAACAACAACAATAGAGCAACATCAGCAAATATGACATGTACAAATATGATGGTAAAAGTAATAGCAAATAAGCAGTTAGCGAAAAATAAAAAATAATACAGAAATGACAATGAGCATTATTACACTACAAATGGATCAATACAAATACCAATAGAAATAGCGCTATTGATAATGAACAATACCAATAATTTACCTTTATTATCAACAATACAGTTGTTTAAATGCAACAATACATATACGTAATGATAACTTGAGATACGAAAGAATGCAGAAAAATGGAGGGGGAGAAAGAGAAGCAACCTACATTAACCTTGTAGATTGTTATAGTCACAATAGGTTAAGCTTTGTCAGTGTGCCATGTGTTACACCCAGTTTACCCTAGGGCAACAACGTTAATATATGTTTGATGAAACGTGATTATGTGCATGAGTGTAAGTATGCATATGTACTTGTATATGTACAGAATGTGTATATGTGTTTGTACAATGAATGTATATGTACAGAATGTGTATATGTGTTTGTACAGTGAATGTATATGTACAGTATGTGTATGTGTATGTTTGTATATTGAATGTGCGTGTGGATGTACGAACATTAGGTAGGTAAATATGTACTGTATTTGTGTATGTATGTGGGAGCGTAGGTACCTATGTACGTATGTGAGCATATGTGAATTTGCATGTACAATACATTCGACTCCCAGAGTGCGTGGGAGCCAGAGCACGGCCCCATCACCCCCGAGAGCCCAACCCACAAACAGGAGGCGTGGTGCCCAGGGAACCAGGGACCACCGCCCCCACGCAGCCAAGCCGGCCAGCGACAGGAACCCCAGAGCCCGACCCACCGTACCGCCCACAAGGGCCAGCAGCAGGCCGCAGACAGACGCACCCGGCAGAGGACAGGGCACGAGAAAAGCAGGGGACAGCCAGACCCCAAGCCAGCGAGAGACCACACCCCACACGGGCAGAAAGGCGAGACGCCCCGCCCGAGGGACCCAGAGACTCCCCGCAACCGGACGGGAAGACCGCCCCCGCCCCACCGGCAACCGGGCCCCCACGAGCCCACCCCCACCCCCGGAGAGCGCGGCGAGGCCAGCCCCCGGCCACCCCACCCAAATCGGCCGCCGCAGGACCACCCAGGCACAGGGCCACGGGAACCACCCACCCCACCCGCAGGGACCCCAACGATGGAGATGGAACAACCAGCAACCGCCCCGCCGAGCCCCCCCCCCCCTGAGGGAGGGGAAAAATTAAAAAATAATATTAATAAAATATATTAAAAAATAAATAAATAAATAAATTAATTAATTAATTAATTAATTAAAAAAAAAAATTAAAAGAAGATCACAGACATGCTGACAAACAAGGTCACTACCCCAGCAACTGGCCGACTCGCAGCACCTCGGAATACCTTGCAGCACCAAGCTACCACAATAGACGCAGGGACTAGGCCCAACAGGCCCCAACCAAGACGGGCACCCGGAAGGGATGGACAGCGGGACCCAGGAGCTCCAGACACGCAGTTCGGATGCAGTAGCCTGAGGCGTCGACCCCCATCTGACAGGCAGGCCCAGAGCGTACCCCCAGAAATATACATACATACATACATATATACATACACATACACACATACATGTATACATACCCACACATACACATATATACATATACATACACATATGTACACATACACATATATAAACATACATACATACACACACATATACATACATATACACAGTTCGTCAGCCCCGACAGCCATCACGCGCGCGCGCTGCCACCAGTCACAACATCAGCCACACCCCTGCACCAGACCCAGCAGCCACGGGCGCCCACACCACAAACAAACGGCAGCAGAAACAGCAGCCGCAATAACCCCAGACAGCCAGCACCAGCCAATCAAATCAAAGCGATCAAAAAAAAACTGCGACCAGCAAAAAACCCTTTTTAAAACCCTTTTTATGATATCACATTTTTTGTGCGGTGAGAGGTTTTATACATTTTGCATTTAACTGACCTCCCCCCAAAAAAGGTTCCGCACTGGTGATTTACATTTAATGGGTTTGTATTAGGGTGTATAATGTTCACAAATTATTATTATTTTCATGTTTTCTACTATTTAGAGGGCATTTTCTATAATATTCAGACAACATTTTTGGAAGAATACAATGCTGAGCATGTAAATGCTCCAATGAAAGCGCCTTTTTGTTTACACGTCCACAATTCTACCTGAAACCCACAACCTTTTGTTAGCGAATTGAGGGGGTGTGGCCTGCAAATTGCCGTTAAAGCCCTCCTACTTAAGCTCTAGTGTGACCGTAGGCGAGTACAAGCTGCAGTGTGGCGCCCCGAGTCACAGACTTGACAAACTGACAATAGACGCCTCCATAGTGAAAGCGTTTAGCAGAAGCATGTCATAACAACAAGCTTAAGTCCCCGCGACGTGTGGAGGCTGAGAGCGCTTTGAGATTGTAATTATTGTCATGAGCAAAGTCGCCACTGACTGACAACCCCAACAAAGACGTGAAAGATGAGCGCGCTTGTCCTATCGAAGGTGAATTGGAGACTTTTACGTTTACAGGGAGGGCCATGATTGACAGATCTCTATCCGACATCCTCCTTAAGAGACGTGATGGTTAGGTTGACATACCTGAACCCCTCAGACAAGGTGAGACGCGTCGGGAGAGGGTAATGGGTCAATTACCAGTGACTTGTATTGCAGTGGAAGCCGAGGGAAATTTACAGACAAATTAGCGATATCCCAACGAATGCATTGTGAGGGTGCTTAAAGCCACCGTATTGAATGTCAACTTGTTGTCCTATTTTGAGCATGATGATAATATTCTTTGTGTTGCCCTCAATCCCTTGTAACTAAGGCCCCTTCTACACTAAGGTTATCCAGGGTAAATCCCACCTAACCTTATCCTTGTCTACACACACACAATGGTCGTTTAAGACCCCCACACCCCTCCGTCCTAGTATGTCATAGTCACCTCCTCCTTGGGGACGATGTGGCGCTGTTGGGAGAGTGGCCGTGCCAGCAACCTGAGGGTTCCCGGTTCGAACCCCACCTTCTACCAACCTCGTCACGTCTGTTGTGTCCTTGAGCAAGACACTTCACCCCTTCTGATGGGTTGTGGTTAGGGCTTTGCATGGCAGCTCCCACCATCAGTGTGTGTGTGAATGGGTGAATGTGGAAATAGTGTCAAAGCGCTTTGAGTACCTTGAAGGTAGAAAAGCGCTATACAAGTATTTACCATTTACCTCCGGTGTTGCTTTGTGTGCAAGTTTTTAATTTAACTTATCTGAACAATATCCAGTGTTGTGGTATTTCAATTAACTGGAATCTAGTGTGCTATTGTAGTGAATCACACCTGAGCCATTGTAAATTAATCAAATCTTTATTGGACATGTGAAAGTAAACAATGTGATAAAGAACATTTTACATCAATCAATCTGGGGATCTAGATATCTGGTCAGGACACTCCTCACTATTTTGCCTTCACCATCATTGTCCATTCGTTTTTGATGACTTTATATACTCTGGACCTAGACCAGTGGTTCTTAACCTTGTTGGAGAGACCGAACCCTACCAGTTTCATATGCGCATTCACCGAACCCTTCTTTAGTAAAAAATACAATGTTGTTGTTTTTTTCAAATTCAAGACAAAGTTATATGTTTTTGGTAACACTTTAGTATGGGGAACATATTCTAAGTAACAAAAACTTAATTTAGAGTTTTTTGGACACTAGGGGAACATATTCCAAGTAACAAAGACTTATTTTAGATTTGTTTTGGATACTAGGGGAACATATTCTAAGTAACAAAGACTTAATTTAGAGTTATTTGGTTAGGGTTAGGGTTAGGGACAGGGTTAGAAAGTTAGGGTTATAATAAGGCCATGCCGAATAAGGCATTAATAAGTACTTAATAATGACTAGTTAAGAGCCAATATGTTACTAATTTGCATGTTAATAAGCAACTAATTAATGGTGAATATGTTCCCCATACTAAAGTGTTACCATGTTTTTTTACTGGTGCACAAAATGAACCGTGCATGAACATCACCTTGTTCAAAGAACAAAACCAACACAGTGCATAAACTCACAACAAATTACACACCTGCAAATCAGTGTGACTTCTGCTGTTGCCGTATCCATAATATGCCGATAGGGAAAAGTTTTTATTTACACGATGAGTCTGGTGTGTCTTGACCTCCGCCGAACCCCTGAGCCCGACTCACCGAACCCTTAGGGTTCGATCGAACCCAGGTTAAGAACCACTGACCTAGACGTTGAGTCCACGGCATACATGGTGGACAATAACTGATACAGTCTGCTTTGCCAGTCCAAAAGCATTCGCTGTTTTCCGTAGTTTTCCCTCGACGGCCAGGTAATACAAAGCACACGCTCCCTTTTTTTGTCACATCCACGGGAGCCCGCATTCTCGTTGACTCTCGTTTGACAAATGGACAAAGTTTTTCGGTAAGTAGAATCACAGCTGACCTGGACATTTTAAAGTCTCAAAATCTCAATATATCATTTTGTACCGTTTTTTTCATCAATTTCAAATTAATCTCAGAGGTCCCGAAATAGTGTATCGGAAGTGTGTTGACAAATCAAGGCAAATTAGGGCCCGATGTAAAATTTTATTTTGAGGCATTACAAACTATAGATTGATTAAAAAAAAAAACACAGTTTTCATGTGAAACCATTTTTCAACTTTTGTAATCAAACCTAAATGTTATTAGATTTTTAAGTTGTTTCACACTAAAACAAATTAATAGGAAAGACAATGTTCGATAATTAATGTTTTAATGACAAATAACACATTTAACATAGATAAAACATACATTTACACATTTTCCTGACTTAAAACCCTTGAGAATTGTATGTGAGACCAGTGTGAGCACTGCGCATCACGAGGGTCGGTGAGTTAGACTCGGGTAATTTGCCCTCGTATAAATTTGCGGTAAAATTTCATACAAAGCGTCCTTTCATTAATTGATTGACATTTTACATGTGCTTCATCACGCAAACGGGACCCCCCCACAGATCACGGTGTCCAACGCACAGCCCTGTGACCAATACTGCATCTTGCCTTGATGCTAGAATTTCGAGATAGACGCACTATTGTGCACTTCATTAACATTTGATACAGTACATATGCAACGTAACTGTATGAAGTCCACCATAATAAATGCCATATATCACATACAACAACATAACAGGAGAGCGACAGAATGACACAAACGTTAGCAATATTGGCGTAGCAATGCAAGCTACATGCTAACATTACATCTGTTAAAAAAATTTTAAAAAAAGAACCAAACTTACAGCTCCTGGCTAATGGATAGTTGGCAGAGCCATATGTTTTATTTTGAGACGTGTAGCGAAGCCTACTTTATTACAAAGCCGTTTTCCAGGAAGTGGTAGGTGTATGGTGTCTGGAAAGGTGGGAGCAAGGTTTTTTTTTAGTGTTGTCTCATGATTAAAAGTTTTTGATCAGATTATTCACACATTTGCATTTCAATTATTTGCGATCAACCACAATAAATTACAGATGCTTATAATTAGAATTAACTTTTAAAAAAGACCCCAATATTTTGACAAAAATGCAACATTATTGTCAGTTTGTCATACAGAAACATTTTTTAAATGTTTTACTTGAATGTACGTCCTGTAGTTGTTCTAAAGCAGGGGTGTATCAGGCCCGCTAATAGGTTTAATCCGGCCCGCAATATATGTTTGCCAAGTATAAATTGAGCTGCATATTTAAATGAAAGAAACTGCTGTTCTAAATGTGTCCACTGGATGTCGCAATAGCAATTCAAGTGTTAGCCGTGTCACACATGACAGTGTTTAAGGATGACCTATCAGCTGACTTTAAGCACCCTCTGGATTGGCGGGGGCTACTCCAATCAGCGCAAGTGCAAGCAATCAGCTGGTCCTGTTGTGGCTGGCAGCAGATGCCGGCAGACGCACAAACACCGCACAATACCATCTTGCATTATAAATTATCCACTCAACGAATAAAATAATAAAACACCAAGCTGAAAAGGCTTAAATCATAATGTTATCAACATAATTTTTGTCGTTACAATTCCGTGCAGCGCTCGCAATTGTTTGATGGCGCGATGTGCACCCTGAACTCCATTGTAAAAATATGTGTTTCTACATATGGTTTGTTCTATTTTATTTGATGCTTAAATCTACCATGTGCAAATTGGTTTTAGTTGTGTTACCTTGGTTTCGGTTATGGTCTCATTTTGATAATTGCTTTGTTTATATTATAAGTGTAATATTTGAATTGTGATAAATGAATGGGCAATTGTGGATGTCAACAATACGGCGGTTTGAGGAAACACTTGATTGTTTTTCCAAACATGGTTTTATTGGTGAACTGCCAACATAATAATGCTAAACAGGAAGTACTTAAAGTTTAATGGCTTTGTAGATACACTGAGACAAAGTCTAGGTCCATTGTTTTTCTTTGTGGTGTTTTTGAAACTGCAGCAATTTTTTCCTCAGAATTTTTAACTAACTTGAAATGTTTTGCCAAGATTATTTGTGATGTGTACATTTTCAGAATATGCTTGTTCTATTCTGGGCCAAAGTAAAACAAGAAAACAATCTGAAGTTGTCTTTATTTTTAAGTTATTATGCCATGACTTCACCAGTCTGGCCCCCTTTAGATACTTTAGAACAGTGGTTCTTAACCTTGTTGGAGGTACCGAACCCTACCGGTTTCATATGCGCATTCACCGAACCCTTCTTTAGTAAAAAATACAATATTGTTTTTTTTTTTTCAAATTCAAGACAAAGTTATATGTTTTTGGTCACACTTTAGTATGGGGAACATATTCTAGGTAGCAAAGACTTAATTTAGAGTTTTTTGGACACTAGGGGAACATATTCTAAGTAACAAAGACTTAATTTAGAGTTTTTTGGACACTAGGTGAACATATTCTAAGTAACAAAGACTTAATTTAGCGTTTTTTGGACACTAGGGGAACATATTCTAAGTAACAAAGACTTAATTTAGAGTTTTTTGGACACTAGGGGAACATATTCTACATAGGAAAGACTTAATTTATAGTCTTTTTGACACTAGGGGAACATATTCTAAGTAACTAAGACTTAATTTAGAGTTTTTTGGACACTAGGGGAACATATTCTAAGTAACAAAGACTTAATTTAGAGTTTTTTGGACACTAGGGGAACATATTATAAGTAACAAAGACTTAATTTAGAGTTTTTTGGACACTAGGGGAACATATTCTAAGTAACAAAGACTTAATTTAGAGTTATTTGGACACTCGGGGAACATATTCTAAGTAACAAAGACTTAATTTAGAGTTTTTTGGACACTAGGGGAACATATTCTACATAAGAAAGACTTAATTTAGAGTCTTTTGGACACTAGGGGAACATATTCTAAGTAACTAAGACTTAATTTAGAGTTTTTTGGACACTAGGGGAACATATTCTAAGTAACAAAGACTTAATTTAGAGTTTTTTGGACCCTAGGGGAACATATTCTAAGTAACAAAGACTTAATTTAGAGTTTTTTGGACACTAGGGGAACATATTCTAAGTAACAAAGACTTAATTTAGAGTTTTTTGGACACTAGGGGAACATATTCTAAGTAACAAAGACTTAATTTAGAGTTTTTTGGACAGTAGGGGAACATATTCTAAGTAACAAAGACTTAATTTAGAGTTTTTTGGACACTAGGGGAACATATTCTAAGTAACAAAGACTTAATTTAGAGTTTTTTGGACACTAGGGGAACATATTCTAAGTAACAAAGACTTAATTTAGAGTTTTTTGGACACTAGGGGAATATATTCTAAGTAACAAAGACTTAATTTAGAGTTTTTTGGACACTAGGGGAACATGATGAGTCGGGTGTGTTTTGACCTCCGCCGAACCCCTGAGCTTGACTCACCGAACCCCAAGGGTTCGATTGAACCCAGGTTAAGAACCACTGCTTTAGAACCTAAAGTACCTAAAGTACTGTCAGGCTGTATTTGGAAGTGAAATTTACCAGCGAGCACACCAGTCAGTCTCCTCACTCATCTTTGCATGGAGGTATGCATTGATCTGATCACTGACAGTACAAAAACCTGTGCCGCCTTTTAGGTAACCATCCGCAGTTCAAGTAAAGGAGCATGTGTAGACAACATAAATTGCATGGTTAATCTGTGTTTTTACATGATTAATGCTATAATGTTGTGTGATTAATCGCATGAATTCAAGTTTATTTTGACTGTTCGAGTGTTTTTACACCATGGCGTCATGAAACTCGCAACTCACAATAAAAGGATCTAAGTCAGGGAGAAGTTCGATTTTTCTCACATCTGGTGCTTATAAACTGATTATTTTATATTGCATACTACAGTAATACATATTACTGCTACAACACCACTCAAAATGATGCAATTTTCCTTAATAGAGGCTTTTAAACCCTCTGGTATTTATAGTGGCAGCACGGTGGAGATTTGGTTTGCAAGTCTACCTCACACCAACAGTTTCTGGGCTCTTATCTCTGTTTGGATCTCTGTGTGGAGTTTGCATGTTCCCTGTGAAAAAAACCTGATGACAGTCGGAAAGAATCTTCAATAAGTAAATGTTTCTACTTTTTTTTTACACTACACACTAGTGTCGTGGTTTACATAGCTGACTAATGCATTGGACGTGGGCTCGATTCCCGGTCTATCACTTGTTTACAATCAGTGTTATTGACCAGTGTTGAGTCCGCACTCTACTGAAGCATTTTACTCCACAATCTCCAGTAGGGCTGCACGATTAATCGACTCAACATTGAGGTTTTAATTAGTGCGAATCTGTAATCGCTGTAGAACGAAGACTAATTAGCACGTGACAGCGTTCACGCATACTAATCTCACATCGCCGAGGTCCTTCACTGGGCCGCCATGTCAGAACCCAGCTGCCGCTCTTTAATGACAGCCCGCTGTTTGATGGGCTGCATGCTTTGTCACTGAATATGTGTGAGAAACCCACCCGCTTGTTGCGGCCTCATTCTTTCCACACTCCCACCACAACACAGTAGCCAGTCAATGCAGTCTGGCACTTTCATCCCAGATTTTGAACCGTCTTGTCTCGACTTGTTACCCTTCCCTCGCTGCCGTGCTCGTCTGGGAGGAGTGCATCAAGAAGTAACCTCACGCCCTCCAGGAGACCAAATAGTGTCTCTTTAGTGGCACTTTGCAGCCTCCAAGTGACTCCCCTCTCCCTCCGCCCCTGGTGTCCAACATGCATTGACTTTATTGAGAGGTGGGTGAAATGCGCCTCCCTTCATCCTCCCGAGCTCACTTTGTGGCGGTGTTGGCATGCTGTGGAGCGAGTAGGAGCGATACCTGGACTTGGTATTTACAGGAGGAAGTGTGGAACGAAAAGTGGCGCAACAAAAATGTTTGCCGACTCATTAGGGGGAATCTCGCAGGGATTTAACACTGCAGGACGCTGAGACGTTTGCTTGTTGGTCTGCTTTGCTGTGAACAACTTTGACATTTAGTGGGTTGAACGGGCCAATTGGAGGCTAATTGCCTAATGACTTTATCAGCCACGTTTAATCAGGCTTTTACGCGTTCATCCAGGGAACAAGGAGTTCTTTTTGAGGTGCACACTGTGGCTTATTTGGGTATATTAGCTGACAGGCTGCCAATCATTTGATGCAAAAGGCAAATTGCAGGGAAGAATCTCTGCATTACTGTTTGGAATAACAGATTTTGTCCCATTGGGTATTCTATCCATCCATTTTCTACCGCTTATTCCCTTTGAGGTCGCGGGGGGCGCTGGAGCCTATCTCAGCTACAATCGGGCGGAAGGCGGCGTACACTCTGGACAAGTCGCCACCTCTTTGCAAGGCCAACACAGATAGACGGACAACATTCACACTCACATCCACACACTAGGGCCAATTTAGTGTTGCCAATCAACTTATCCCCAGGTGCATGTCTTTGGAGGTGGGAGGAAGCCGGATTACCCGGAGGGAACCCACGCAGTCACGGGGAGAACATGCAAACTCCACACAGAAAGAACCCGAGCCCGGGATTGAACCCAAGACTACTCAGGACCTTCGTATTGTGAGGCAGATGCACTAACCCCTCTTCCACAGTGCTGCCCTTGGGTATTATAATGAATGACTATTTTTTTTACGTCACAACGCATCATAATAATCCCCTCGATTCTCCCCAAAAACGGATTAACTCGCTGGAATATAAAGACAATGTAACATACATCCATAAACGTGGATGCATATGCAAAAGTGCAATATATTTATCTGTACAGTAATCTATTTATTTATATCTGCACCTTACTGCTCTTTTATCCTGCACTACAACGAGCTAATGCAATGAAAATGTGTTCTTATCTGTACTGTAAAGTTCAAATTTGAATGACAATAAAAGGAAGTCTAAGTCATTGTAATTTTAGTGAAATATTGTACTTTTTAGCCAATGTAAAGTCCAGTGACGTGCAGTCACTAGAGGCAGGTGAGGCAGGGCCTCACCTGCCATCATGGAAAGAAAAAAAATGTAAAAATAATTTTTTTAATTAAATTGTTATATGTATCCAGTGATTATACTATAAAGTTATTTTCCATTTAACTTCACCCGTTTTAGATTATTTTTATTTAAAATCGCTGAATTTTCACATTTGCCGTTCAAATACTGAGAAGAGACGGTGCGGTGAACAGCAGCCAGTTGAGGCACGTCACTGCGTTGTGCCTCACCATGGATTGCGGACTCAGCTAACTGCTGGCCTGCTGTGCAGTGAGGCTGTATTGCTATATGAATTATATCATACATTTCCATAGTTTAGTTAGCTGAGGTATATAATGTACAGTGTATTTTGTCAACAACTGTATGTGTGTAAAGTATTTCTTGTGCTGAGCGATCATAAAACGGCTGCAAAAGACGCACTGGCTGAGGCTCGCCTCCTGCACCCCCGCCGTAGAATGCACGGCAACCCCTGACGGGAGTGTTATATCAACTAAAGCCCACACTTAAACTTTCCACGTGCAAGATTGAATCTATTTAAAAAAGTTATTTCATAAGAAGCCAAAAAGTGCAAAAACAATAATGTTCGTGTTGGAGGAGTTGTGAATGACTGCAGGGCCACAACATTAGGTACACCTGCAGACTGCAGGTGTACCTAATTCACAACTCCTCCAACATGAACATTATTGTTTTTGCACTTTTTGGCTTCTTATTAAATAACTTTTGTAACCTATTTTATGGGCTTTCCTCTTTGTGATGTTAAGTTCCTGTTATGCGCTGTTATACAGTATATGCCTTGAGCTCTTATTTTGAAGGCGCTAAGAGCGGAAGTGATGACACGTTGGAGTTGAGCGGAAGTTTTTGAAAGAAGGTAAATAAAGTGGTCCTCGTGTAAACTGTAGCCTCCGTGTTTGTTATTTTGTAGTTTCATACAGTATAGGCGACATTTATAAACCCTCGGTTACACTTTTTTAAACAGATTCAATCTTGCACGTGGAATGTTTAAGTGAGGGCTTTAGTTGATATAACACTCTCGTCAGGGGGTGCATTAATCCAGCACAACAGCGGCTCATGGACTTATTTTATAAGTAAAGGTAAGACCATAATAACATTTTTTTTTTATTAAATGTGCTTTTTTGTGTGCTACAGTTTGTATGTGTAAAGTTAAAGTTAAGTTAAAGTACCAATGATTGTCACACACACACTAGGTGTAATGAAATTTGTCCTCTGCATTTGACTCATCCCCTTGATCACCCCCTGGGAGGTGAGGGGAGCAGTGGGCAGCAGCGGCGCCGCGCCCGGGAATCATTTTTGGTGATTTAATAACCCCCAATTCCAACCCTTGATGCTGAGTGCCAAGCAGGGAACAATGCTGGTATGAGCTTTTAAACACAACCCGTTAACTGCTGCCAATCAAATGGTGCATAAGATACTCTTTAGGGTTCATATGTTTGTAAATCTGACTGTGATGAAGTCAGTGCCTCACCAGCCATTAACCTCACCGCACGTCACTGGTAAAGTCATTGCTTGACCAAAATGCTCATTTGTAGGGCACTACAATCGTCAACACAGTGGACCTGCAATATTAAATCCCTGCAATATTTTCCGTAAATTTTAAATATATTTTCACTGTTATGCGGATGACACCCAGCTCTACATCTCCACCAAACCAACTGCCTCTCTCCCTCTTTCCTCCCTTACAGACTGCCTTAGTGAACTCAAGCAGTGGTCCTCATCCAATTTTCTTCAACTCAATAGTAATAAAACCGAAATCTTACTTGTTGGTACAAAAACCATTCTCGCCAAAACCAACAGCTTGTCCGTTACTCTCGGCAATTCCTCTGTCTCACCCTTCTCCCAAATCAAGAGTCTTTGTGTCATCCTGGACAGCACACTTTCCTTTCAAGCCCACATAAACAACATTACCCGGTCTGCTTACTTTCATCTACGAAACATTAAACGTCTTCGCCCATCCCTTACCCCCAGTGTTGGGACTAACGCGTTACTAAGTAATGCGTTACTGTAACGCCGTTAGTTTCGGCGGTAACTAGTAATCTAACGCGTTATTTTTTTATATCCAGTAACTCAGTTACCGTTACTACATGATGCGTTACTGCGTTATTTTACGTTATTTTTTAATGTAGTATCGGCTAGAAACAGAAGAAGTGTCGTCCTTCTGTCTCACAAGGAAAAGAAAAGGCGTGCTTTCCTCGACCGAGGAGCGGAGCGCAGGGGAGACGTTCCTCCAGGGCCTATGTACTTCGGGGCTAACACCCTTCACTTTACCCGGCAGTGGGTCTTTACAGCTCCGGACTCGAGGGTGAATGACGAGGCCAGCGGTTTGTTGCAATTTTGTGACTTTATTGGTGTCTTGCACGTAGCCATCCACCAAGCTAGAGCACCTGCACGCATTCACTCTGTTGCGCTCCCTCACCTCTCTCGCCCACTCACTCACTGACGTCACTCACCTCACATGCTGTCATTTCTTAAAGGGCCACACACACACACACACACACACACACACTACTCTCATAACAACTAAAAAGACATCATGGCGAAGCCAGAAGTCAAGGTTCTTAACATGGATACATTGTCACTACTTTTCTTTTGTCGAGCACAAAGAAAATAACATTTTAGTTAAATGTAAGTTGTGTCTTGGATCAAAGATCCCATCTACTTAAAGTTAAAGTGACAATGATTGTCACACACACACTAGGTGTGGTGAAATTATTCTCTGCATTTGACCCATCATCCTTGATCACCCCCTGGGAGGTGAGGGGAGCAGTGAGTAGCAACAGTGACCGCACCCGGGAATACTGCCCAAAACAGCAATTCAAATCTGCTGAAACAGCTACATAAATGTAAATGGGTTATACTTGTATAGCTTTTCTACCTTTTTCAGGAACTCAAAGCGCTTTGACACTATTTCCACATTCACCCATTCACACACACATTCACACACTGATGGCGGGAGCTGCCATGCAAGGCACTAACCACCACCCATCAGGAGCAAGGTTGAAGTGTCTTGCTCAAGGACACAACGGACGTGACTAGGATGGTAGAAGGTGGGGATTGAACCAGTAACCCTCAGATTGCTGGCACGGCCACTCTCCCAACTTCGCCACGCCACATAAGCAACATGCTTTGACGAAGCTAGTAAAGAGAGACACAGACTCCGATGCCACTTCACCTCCACCTAAGGATATTAACGGAGGCAATGCTAGCCAGGACAACATTGATAGAGCCATTGCAGCGTATGTGCTAGAAGACATGCAGGCTATTTCTACAGTGGAGTCACCCGTTTTCTGGCAGCTAAATAGCATGATACCGGCGTCAAACAACAAATGGCACAGAAAACATGTTCCAAGTACCTGGACAGTGAGTACATAAACATGGAAAGCGAGCTAAAGAAAACACTCCAAACTCTGCCTCTGCTCATCATTGAAGGTACACACTGTCAATTCTCTTATATACTATTTCATTCTAGACTTCTAGAGTGTTTGATTATCACATCACTCTAAATGTATAGACTATAAAGTTCACAAACATAAAGAGGGATGCTAGTGGGCCAGGCCAATCTTTCATTTTCTCTAAACTAAAACTGGGGAAATGTGTAGAGTCTTCTGGGCTTCACTACAGTGTTGATCTCCTGAATACATGATTTTATTTCACAATTCCTTGAGAGAGAAAAAATGCCTGATTAGGCTTTGTGTATGTCATGTGTGCCTTCCTTGGGTGAAGCCAGCTTTACAGCTATGTTGTTATTATGCGGTTTGTTACTTATGTATGTTATGTTGCAGCTATTTCAAATAGTTTTGTCAATTTGTTGTGGCCTGAAATAAATTGGCCCTTTGAAACATATCTTTGTCTTTGTGTGTTGTATGTAGACCACATTGCTTAGCAGAGTTCAGTGATGCAAATGCATGTCAAGTTGATCAACACATTGTATTATTCTCCAGTGCAATAACAGTACTGAAACGAAGGCTAAAAGGGCATTAATGGGAGCCTTAAAAAAAAGGAGAAAAAAATAAGTAACTAAATAGTTACTTTTCACAGTAACGCATTACTTTTTGGTGTAAGTAACTGAGTTAGTAACTGAGTTACTTTTGAAATAAAGTAACTAGTAACTGTAACTAGTCACTGGTTTTCAGTAACTAACCCAACACTGCTTACCCCACATACTGCTGCCATACTAGTCCATAGCCTGGTCACCTCTCGCCTGGACTACTGCAACTCTCTCCTGTTTGGTCTCCCTCACAAGTCACTTCACAAACTTCAGCTTCTCCAGAACTCTGCAGCCTGGATAATCACCAGAACCCCTTCAATCCAGCACATCACCCCTGTTCTGCAGCAACTCCACTGGCTACCCATCAAACATTGCATCCACTTTAAAATAATTCTCCTCACTTTCAAAGCCATCCATAACCTCTCTCCATCATATCTCTCTGACCTGCTCCATGTTGCCACGCCCTCACGTTCCCTAAGATCCTCTTCATCCATCCATCTCACTGTCCCTTTATTTAAACTGTCCACCATGAGTGCCCGAGCTTTCAGCCGCTCTGCCCCACATCTTTGGAACTATTTACCACCAGACCTTCGCAACTTAGATATAATATCCCTCTTCAAATCAAGACTCAAAACACCTATTCCTGACTGCTTATTCATTGTAATTATCTTTTCTTTTCTCTTTGTTGTTGTTGTTGTTGTTTTTTTTTATCCAATTTGATTTTATTGTTGTGATTTTGTACGGTGTCCTTGAGTGCCCAGAAAGGCGCCTTATAAATAAAATGTACCGGTATTATTATTATTATGCCCAACCAGTCTACATGTGCTTTGTGGACTTGGAGAAGGCATTCGACCGTGTACCCCGGGAAGTCCTGTGGAGAGTGCTCAGAGAGTATGGGGTAACGGACTGTCTTATTGTGGCAGTTTGCTCCCTGTATAATCAGTGTCAGAGCTTGGTCCGCATTGCTGGCAGTAAGTCGGACCTGTTTCCAGTGAGGGTTGGACTTCGCCAAGGCTGCCCTTTGTCACCGACTCTGTTCATAACCTTTATGGACAGAATTTCTAGGCGCAGTCAGGGCGTTGAGGGTATCTGGTTTGGTGGCTGCAGGATTAGGTCTCTGCTATTTGCAGATGATGTGGTCCTGATGGCTTCCTCTGGCCAAGATCTTCAGCTCTCACTGGATCAGTTCGCAGCAGAGTGTGAAGCGACTGGGATGGGAATCAGCACCTCCAAGTCCGAGTCCATGGTTCTCGCCCGGAAAAGGGTGGAGTGCCATCTCCGGGTTGGGGAGGAGATCTTGCCCCAAGTGGAGGAGTTCAAGTACCTCGGAGTCTTGTTCACGAGTGGGGGAAGAGTGGATCGTGAGATCGACAGGCGGATCGGTGCGGCGTCTTCAGTAATGCGGACGCTGTATCGATTCGTTGTGGTGAAGAAGGAGCTGAGCCGGGAGGCAAAGCTCTCGATTTACCGGTCGATCTACGTTCCCATCCTCACCTATGGTCATGAGCTTTGGGTCATGACCGAAAGGACAAGATCACGGGTACAAGCGGCCGAAATGAGTTTCCTCCGCCGGGTGGCGGGGCTCTCCCTTAGAGATAGGGTGAGAAGCTCTGTCATCCGGGGGGAGCTCAAAGTAAAGCCGCTGCTCCTCCACATCGAGAGGAGCCAGATGAGGTGGTTCGGGCATCTGGTCAGGCATGTCCGACCGGTAGGAGGCCACGGGGAAGACCCAGGACACGCTGGGAAGACTATCTCTCCCGGCTGGCCTGGGAACGCCTCGGGATCCCCCGGGAGGAGCTGGACGAAGTGGTTGGGGAGAGGGAAGTCTGGGCTTCCCTGCTTAAGCTGCTGCCCCCGCGACCCGCCGTCGGATAAGCGGAAGAAGATGGATGGATGGATGGATTATTATTACTACAATCGTCAACACAGTGGACGGGCATTAGCATCAGTACACAGAAAACTAGATTTCAAAAGGAGTTACCGTATTTTACAGGCTATGGAGCACACTGGTATTAAAGCAGCACCCACCAAATTTTAGAAGAAAAACAAATTTTTACATAGCGTAAAATCCGGACTATAAGAGAGTGCGCAAGCATGATCATATCACACCCATCCTCAAATCACTCACTGGCTCCCTATTGCATCCCGGACCCAATTCAAGATGAACCTGCTAACACACCAATGCATCTACGGCAACGCCCTCTCTTACCTCAAGGACCTAGTTTCCCCTCAACCTCCTACCCGCAACCTCCACTACTCAAACACTAACCTCCTCAAACCCATCAGGACGAACTTACAATCAATGGGCCGCTGGGCTTTCTGCTCGACCGCACCCGAACTCTGGAACGCTCTCCCCGACCATGTTAGAGCGCCACAGTCGGTCGACCGTTTTAAGAAGGGACTAAAAAAAAACCTCCTTTTTAGCAAAGCTTTTATCTAATTTCTCTGCCTTCTTGTTTTTAAATACACTGTTTGCCTATCTGTTTTATCCAGGGCTTTCATGCTTTTATTTCTATCTTTATCTATGTTTATCTAGTGTGTTCATTTCTATTTTAACTTTTTATCATATATTCTAACTTTCTATTTTTTGTAATTTTTTTTATACTTTGTAGCACTTTGAGATTTTTACAAATGTTAAGTGCGTTACAAATGTAATTCATTATTATTATTATTATAATCCGTTATTTTTTCTAAGGCTTGGAAAATGTATGGATTCTTCTTTGCTGACAGTCATAATGCAAATAGTTAAAAAAAAAACAACCAAGCAAATACACTGAATTGGTGTGTAATTGTTTGTGTTATGGAGCTTTCTTTTGGACGAATTCGCTCACTGGAGGTGCTGCATTGCCCTTTGGCTTAGACTGAGCCTTCAACCAAAAGTAGACGTCCTGTTACGTCTTCTAGCCATCCATAGCGTTACTCCTCGTATTTATTCTTCATTCATCATTCCAAGCAACGTTTGTAAGTTTTACAATACAACGAAAACTCTTTTTTCTTACTAAATCGTTTAATGTTTGACGTCTGCAGGAGTGTTTTCATGCGTATTTGTACGTGCTATAGTAATGTAATGTCGTTAGCATTAGCTAATATGCTAACACGTTTATGAGTGTCTGTGTTATTATTATTACTTCACAATGGCTTTCTTTTTGTATTATTTCAGCTATGTAAATTCACCAAAACGTCACCGTGGAGTTATTGTGTCTACAGCTCGTGGGTCCATGACGATTACTTCTGTTTTCTTTGATCAGCCGTTTTACTGCCGTGTTACAGACGTTTGGAAACAATTAAGGTATGTAAATAAACAGTGACAAAATATTTCTGTGTAAATACTAATTTCACAACGTATGCAGTATGTCTATATTAGTCTAGTGCGGCTAATATATGGGGAAAAAAATGGTCTTCTAAAATTTAGTGGCCGCGGCTTTTATCCCGTTGCGCTCTATAGTCTGGAAAGATGGTATATTAGCCGCACCGGACTACAAGTTGCAGATATATACCGGTACGAAAAATTATGTAAATGTTTATTTACATACCCAAATGGTTTCCAAACGGTGCCTGCAACACTGCAGTAAAACGCTGATCAAACAAAACAGAAGTCATCGTCATTGACCCACGAACTACGGAAGCTAGCTCTCCGATCAGCTAAACAGACTCAATAAATCCAAGGTGACGTTTTGATGAATTTACAAAACAAAAATGTAACAATACAAAAAGAATGTCATTGTAAGTTAATAATACAAAAACACACTTGTTAATGTGTTAGCATATTTGCTTATTAGTGTCATTACATTACCATTGCACGTACAAATATGCATGAGAACACTCCTACAGACATCACTCATGGGACGATTTGGTAAATATAAACAGTTTTAGTTATATTACAAAACTTAGAAAAGTTGCTTGGAGTGATGAATGAAGAATTATTTCTAGCAGTAACGAGTCAAGGAACAAAACCCAGAGTACATGTCCAACCTGAATTAACTCGTCCGAAAGATGGCGCCATAGCACAAACGATAACACACCTTTTCAGTGTCTCCGATGGTGTTGTATGAAAACTATTTGTTGAATACAAAAACATTATGGCCGTGAGCGAAGAAAAATCCATAAAGTAGCCGCACCGTTTTATGAGCCGTAGGGTTCAAAGCGTTAGAAAAAGAAATAGTGGCTTATAGTCCAGAAAATATGGTAAATAGTTATTTGTTACTTTCCCAAAAAAGTAATTGAATTACTAACATAATTACTGTTTAATTAATTAATAGGGAAAACAATTAATGTATTACTTTTTTTTTAAACTTTCAAATATCTAGCATATGCAGTTGAGAGATGTTTCATGAGAGCAGAGCAGAGTGCAAGGCAGTGCCTGTTGCTAAGTGGGCGCACTCATAGCATCAGTCTTAGCTCAGCATTGGTAGTGACGAACTGGCAGGAGATGTTGAATATGTTCACTGATAGATTGTGTAATAAAGCGTTTGAACGTGCTTCAATAGCTATGTCTATCCTTATGTACAAACAGGTTATTGTAGGATTATATTATTATCAGTTCATTGGATCGTTGTTCATTATAAACCTGTAGTTGTCGTAGTAGTAGCAATTGTGTGTTAGCGCATGCATGTGTATTTCTTGCAGCAGTAAAAAGCTACACAATCACCTTAAAAGTAACGTGCCACCGTACATCAAACATATCGGTAACGACAATGTAACTAACTGTAACTGTGCATTTCAACGTTGTAAGTAGTTCAATTATATTGTGTACTTAATATCTCGATGCGCTCTAAAAATAATTACTGAATGTGTTGTTTTTCAGCTTATTGTCTTGTTGTTGCGTCCAGCTACAATCGGGCGGAAGGCGGGGTACACCCTGGACAAGTCGCCACCTCATCGCAGGGCCAACACAGATAGACAGACAACATTCACACTCACATCCACACACTAGGGCCAATTTTAGTGTTGCCAATCAACTTATCCCCAGGTGCATGTCTTTGGAAGTGGGAGGAAGCCGGATTACCCGGAGGGAACCCACGCAGTCACGGGGAGAACATGCAAACTCCACACAGAAAGATCCCGAGCCCGGGATTGAACCCAAGACTACTCAGGACCTTCATATTGTGAGGCAGATGCACTAACCCCTCTTCCACCGTGAAGCTGAGATAGGCTCCAGCGACCCCCGCGACCCCAAAGGGAATAAGCGGTAGAAAATGGATGGATGGATGGATGTTGCGTCCAGAGGAAGTCACAAAGTACGACACTCTTTTCAACTTTTATTGTCAATCTTGTGCTAACAGGTTCAATTCCGATACATATTCTCGTCTTTTTGTCTCACACACACTTCTCATTGTTCGTCAATAATCTTCCAGGCACGGTATGTTTACAAACATTAATGAACTCTAAACATGGCCATACAGATAAACACTTAGCATGTCGTTAACTTAAATTGTTATTTAACTGTTTTATTTAAACGATAGCTCTCCCTTGTCCCATGTCCCGAATGGCGAATAGCGTTGCAAATAATAACAGCGCCCTATGCCGCGACTCGTTCAGTAGTTGCACGATCCATCTTTACAAATGTATTTCCCTTCTGGTTTTTAAGTCAAACGTCCATTAAAAGTAATCTGATGATTGTGAATGATTAGTTCCAATGTCGACACATACCTGTATGTCGATGTTGTAACTTCACAGGAAGGAAATACAGTATCTAGTCAATAACAGCTGAAGTTGCTCCTTCTGAAGACACTGCCCGTTAGTGTTTTGAAAGAGAATTACAAGTCTGGCGCCACCTCCCACGGAAGAACTATAAATCAAAAAAGACGCCGTCGGGGGCGACGCAAGCTTTAGTAATGCAGCCATTAATTATTATGTAACAGCGTTATTCCTAACAAAAAAATAGCTGAGCGCGGAAAAGTCAAGTAAAAACACACACACACGCACAGACTACTTCTATACAGAAGAACAATGATCAACATCCATGATAACGACGAACACATTACTTAAGTAACTTTAGTCTAACAACATGTAGTCAACAACTATTTACAACTAGTGCATGCTGGAAAACCAGAAGCGACACTACATTTTTGTAATTCCCCACTCGTGGCCAAGGACGGACACCAATGCTCTTTACTTTCGCTTTGTTAAGTAGCGGTAACAACACCCAGTGAACATAGTCATCACAGCTAATGCTTGTCCTAAACCAACACAGCTTACTCTACACCAGGGGTGTCAAACGTACAGAGTTTGCTAAGTATAAAAATGAGCAGATATATTTAAAAGAAAAAACTGCTGTTCTAAATGTGTCCACTAGATGTCACAATAGCAATTCTTTGTATCTTTGTAGATGATGCTACATATGTAAACAAATAAAAATAAACCACATGTTAGTGCACCAGTTGAGGAAAATGAGCAAACTACATAAATAACATCCTGTAATTTGATTTAGAAATTATTTTTTTATCGTGATAGATTGAAAATGAACACCAATGAGTCGACTGATGAACATTATCACATCATTTATTCAGAAAGTATAAATAACGACAAATAAAGTTAGAATACTATTAACCGCAACATGTAAGTGTAAAAAAAAACAACAACAACATTATGATTTGTACATTTCCAGAATGTGCTTGTTCTATTTTTATCTGAAGTTGTCTTTATTTTTAAGTTATCGTGCCGTGATTTTACCAGTCCGGCCCATTTGGGAGTAGATTTTTCTCCATGTGGCCCCCCCATCTAAAATGAGTTTGACACCCCTGCTCTACTCTCTCTTGCGACTTCACTCAGAAAGTACGGCCTTTTTCAAAATTCCCAGACATTAAATAATGTACGTTGATCTCATTGAATTATCTTTTAACACCAGATATTTAAAGTTTTAATTGGAAAAATGCTTTAAAGCAAGAACTACTTTCCTTGGTAACTAATTACATTTATGGAGGCTTTTTTGAGTAATTTTTTGCGGAAATAAAAAAGTACTTTTTTCAAAGTAATTTTCCTAACACTGTGTATAATGTAGTTGATAAAAGTAGATGTATACTGCGGTATAGAGTGCATTCTTAGAAAACTCTGGCAATGCATTATAGTCTTTGCAACTCTGAAGTCATTAAAAAGGTTGTTTCTTCTAGAAGAATAAACTGCCGTGACCTCTCACCTTTGTTAATCCATCTTGGGGACAGCAGAGGCAAGGCGACTGGTTTGTTTCGGTAACACATCGGCCAAACTCCGACAGCCTACTGGTGTCATATTTTTCATAATAAAATTAGTTTTACATTCATATGCTTATGATCAACATATGTGGAAAATGCTATGACGTTTTCTACATGAAGATCAAGCGTGTCACCATGTCATTCAAGCGTAAAAATAAATGATCTTGAGTTATTGCTATACAATTAGTCTTAACTGTAATGAAAATTGATAGAATGCAAATGTGAGTTGTGTATGATTGAACATTCTTCTTTGTGTGTACTTGTGTGCAAGTGTAAAAAGAATGTCATCTGTGTACACAGTGGTGCCTCGGCTTTTGTTCGATTTTCAACAAAAATTTTCGGCAAAAGTTTTCGAACAACAACTCAATTATCATACGGCCAAACATTCTGCGTGACAAACTAGCATTCAAAAAATCCAAAGCATAGGTGACTCAGTCTTTGTGCTTTTTTTAATTGAGTAGGGCTCTAAAAAAAAGCCAGCATGAGGTTAAAAAAAGTTGCAAGTACCGGCACTTTGATCAAGAAGGTAAGAAACGATTGAATTCAAGTAAAAAAGTCGAAAGTATACCACAAAGAAATTCTCTCTCTTCCCTCATTGTTTTTGCAAACAAGAGTCTTAATTAAAAGTAAACGTACTGGTAAATAATATTTTTTTTATCCATTTAAATAATGGATTAAAAAAAACACTTTTGCTTATTTTCTTAAGCAAAAGTGCATTTATATGTATTTCACATAATGTTTTGCATATAAAAGTGTAATTATTTTCTATTAAAAAAAAAGTGCTTTGGGTTACTATTTTTGGGTGTCTGGAAATGATTAATTGGATTTACAGGAATATTGCTTAGTACGATTGGGTTTTTGTTAGACTATTTTGAATGGATTATAGTTGTAACAAAAACTGAGGTACTGTCCTACTGTACTGTATGTTTAGTTACTGTATATATAACACACATCACCAAAATAGTGAGTGTTGACAATTAGATTTTTATTTTATTTTTTTGAAAAGTCTCGCAAAAACTTGAAAAAACATAACAAAGACCCTCCAATATTTTAAATGTTCCTCGTAACTTTAACTTAAAAAAAAAAAGCACAGGATTTTAACAAAAATTTGAAAATTTTATGATTATTGATGTTTTACTCGTTTTATACCGCACAGACTTAAAAGCAAGGGTCCCGAAACTACGGCCCGCGGGTCGGATCCGGCCCCCCAGCATCCAAAATCCGGCCCACGGGAAGTCACAAGTTAAATTATTTTTTTTTTAAATCTTTCCTTTCTAATCCATTTTCTACCGCTTGTTACTCTCGGTGTCTCCTAGCCGCTCAGGCAAATCATATTGTCTAAAAATGAATTTTCCCATCGATAACGTGACAATGTTAAATGTCAAAACGGATTAAAAAGACTATAAATATATATATATATATATATATATATATATATATATATATATATATATATATACATTGTCTTTTTAATCCGATATATATATATATATATATATATATATATATATATATATATATATATATATATATATATATATATATATATACAGCCCGGCCACCGGCCAAATTCTTTTAACCCAATGCGGCCCACGAGTCAAAAAGTTTGGGGACCCCTGCTTAAAAGTCAACTGTAAAAGTAAATACTCGCTGTTTGAAATGCTTGTACTATTTTAATTTATGAATATAAAAAGAAACACCACCAAAAGCTTCATTCTTGTTCTGCTCTTTCATTCAGAAGTTGCAGACATTCTCTTCGTCTATTTTACACTTAAAAAGTGTTTGTCCATCATAAACATTCATTTATGTCCCAACACATTTAGGCCCGCACGTCAAAGGCATTTATGGACTGTTGACAGCGATCTATAACGGTAATTTTTGTTGGTGAATAAAAGACACACTTCAACATGTCTTGCATGTAGTATTTTCTTAATTTTCTTACTTGTCTTACATATAATTAAACATGTAAACATATAATGGAAACATCCAAACTAGGAAGTCAATGTGTTACTAAATGTTTGTATGCCACATCACCCAGAAAGCTTACCGTACACTGCAAATTATTTGTCACTTGCCAAGATTAAAGGGGAACATTATTACCAGAACTATGTAAGCGTCAATATATACCTTGATGTTGCAGAAAAAAGACCATATATTTTTTTAACCGATTTCCGAACTCTAAATGGGTGAATTTTGGCGAATTAAACGCCTTTCTAATATTCGCTCTCGGAGCGATGACGTCACAATGTGACGTCACATCGGGAAGCAATCCGCCATTTTCTCAAACACTGAGTCAAATCAGCTCTGTTATTTTCCGTTTTTTCGACTGTTTTCCGTACCTTGGAGACATCATGCCTCGTCGGTGTGTTGTCGGAGGGTGTAACAACACGAACAGAATCTGCTCAAGTTGCACCAGTGGCCCAAAGATGCGAAAGTGGCAAGAAATTGGACGTTTGTTCCGCACACTTTACCGACGAAAGCTATGCTACGACAGAGATGGCAAGAATGTGTGGATATCCTGCGACACTCAAAGCAGATGCATTTCCAACGATAAAGTCAAAGAAATCTGCCGCCAGACCCCCATTGAATCTGCCGGAGTGTGTGAGCAATTAAGGGACAAAGGACCTCGGTAGCACGGCAAGAAATGGCGGCACTTTGTTCCCGCAGACGAGCGAGCTAAACCCCCCTGGATGTCTTGGCTCACACCGTCCCGAAGATGATCGAGAGAAGAATATCGACCCTAGCTTCCCTGGCCTGCTGACATGAGGGTATGTCTACAGAATATATTAATTGATGAAAATTGGGCTGTCTGCACTCTCAAAGTGCATGTTGTTGCCAAATGTATTTCATATGCTGTAAACCTAGTTCATAGTTGGTATTTTCCTTTAATGCCAAACAAACACATACCAATCGTTGGTTAGAAGGCGATCGCCGAATTCGTCCTCGCTTTCTCCCGTGTCGCTGGCTGTTGTGTCGTTTTTGTCGGTTTCGCTTGCATACGGTTCAAACCGATATGGCTCAATAGCTTCAGTTTCTTCTTCAATTTCGTTTTCGCTACCTGCCTCCACACTACAACCATCCGTTTCAATACATTCATAATCTGTTGAATCGCTTAAGCCGCTGAAATCCGAGTCTGAATCCGAGCTAATGTCGCTATAGCTTGCTGTTCTTTCCGCCATGTTTGTTTGTGTTGGCTTCACTATGTGACGTCACAGGAAAATGGACGGGTGGTTAAAATCAGGCTCTTTGAAGCTTTTTTTAGGGATATTGCGTGATGGGTAAAATTTTGAAAAAAACTTCGAAAAATATAATAAGCCACTGGGAACTGATTTGTAACGGTTTTAACAATTCTGAAATTGTGATAATGTTCCCCTTTAAGCATTTTATTTTTAGAAATTCCCCTAGTTTTAAGAGCTATTTACTTATTTGTACAATTTGACTAACCATCATTTTAACATGAACAATTCTATTTTCGTTACAAAATTAAAATTGAAAAAATAGTTTGGTTTTCCCCACTTAAAAAGTCCTGTTTAAAAAATCCCGCAACATCTCGAGGATGCTCCATTTAAGAATTAATTAATTAATGTTTGTTTGTTTTCAGAATAAAATACTTACTTCCATCTTAAAAATCTTGCTAATTTCTAGGTATACAAGGCTCAATATAGGATGTTTTATCAAGTACAATTATGTGTCCATGCAGCTAGTTAATTTCACTAGTTTTTAGCATTTTTTCCTAAAATCTAGTATTTTTGTCTTTTATTTTGCAGTGTAGACAGGAATCGTAAGTAGCTTGAGAAATGCAGGAGGACGACAATTCTGCCGTTTGAGCAGTAAAGAGTTGAAATATTGTTACACGTTGCTGTCCCGACACAAGAAACTTACATAAGCTCTGATTAAAGAGTTATTGTGCGCGTTTGAGCGCCGCTCAGAGACAAATGAGATTGGCAGAAATGTACGGGGAAGTCGCGGGCTTTGGACAACGTTGCAAAGCCACACATAATTCGCAGGGATAAGTGGAATTTGCATGAATTGGAGCGATATCCTGAAGGGACTAATGCACAACCACTTGAAGTGAGCTTTCGTGAGGAATGCTGAGGTCTAGCAGAAGAATCTGCTCAAATTCAGAATCGTACAACCTCTGGTGCATGAAGTTAAAGTTCTGCTGTACATCATTTTCACCAGTGCTGACTACTGAAAACGCCATGATGAGTAAACGATTAGAGTGCGTGAAGAACATTAAATCTCAGGAAAAAGACGTAAGCACTGACGCATGAAGATGTCTGCCTTCTCATTTCCTTTTGACGTCAGGGTATCTGTTTACAAAGCTACACCCTTGTATAAGTTTAATACATTCTTACAAAATGACTTATCCTTGCCATGACTTTTGTTCAAATAGGTTGAGAGTCAATGGTGAGAGTTCTTGATTATCAAAGAATTAGCATCAGGTTGCCATCTTCTTCATCTTGCTTCAAACTTCTGGGGTTTTTGGTTTTGAAAGATGTCTGCCAATAGGAGGTATCAGAGGTCATACAAGTACAGTGGAACCTCAATATAAAAACCCCTCATTGTACAAACCCCAAAGCCAGTGAAGTTGGCATGTTGTGTAAATCTGTAAGTGCAAGTTAAAACTATACTATGCAAAGCGAAAGCCATTTATCAACAACACCCAGAAACGCTGCCGGCTTCGCTGGGCCTGAGCTCATCTAAGATGGACTGATGCAAAGTGTAAAAGTGCTCTGTGGTCTGACGTGCCACATTTGAAATAGTTTTTCGAAACTGTACATAAACAACAAGCAACATCAGTGTGTAAAGGATATCACCACATGGGCTCAGAAACACTTCAAAAATCCACTGTCAGTAACTACAGTTGGTCGCTACATCTGTAAGTGCAAGTTAAAACTCTCCTATGCAAGGCGAAAACCGTTTATCAACAACACCCAGAAACGCCGTCGGCTTCGCCTGGGCCTGAGCTCATCTAAGATGGACTGATACAAAGTGGAAAAGTGTTCTGTGGTCTGACGAGGCCACATTTCAAATTGTTTTTGGAAACTGTGGACGTCGTGTCCTCCGGACCAAAGAGGAAAAGAACCATCATTGATTGTTATAGGCGCAAAGTTGAAAAGCCAGCATCTGTGATGGTATGGGGGTGTATTAGTGCCCAAGACATGGGTAACTTACACATCTGTGAAGGCGCCATTAATGCTGAAAGGTACATACAGGTTTTGGAGCAACATATGTTGCCATCCAAGCAATGTTATCGTGGACGCCCCTGCTTATTTCAGTAAGAAAATGCCAAGCCACTTGTTACAACAGTGTGGCTTCATAGGAAAAGAGTGCGGGTACAAGACTGGCCTGCCTGTAGTCCACACCTGTCTCCCATTGAAAATGTGTGGCGCAATATGAAGTGTAAAATACGACAACAGAGACCCCGGACAGTTGAACAACTTAAGCTGTACATCAAGCAAGAATGGGAAAGAATTCCACCTGAAAAGCTTCAAAAATTGGTCTCCTCAGTTCCTGAATGTTTACTGAGTGTTGTTAAAAGAAAAGGCCATGTAACACAGTGCAAAAAAGTTGGCACAGGGGCATTCTTACCAATGATTTGCTGTTATTAAATTCAAAGTTAATGATTATTTGCAAAAAAAAATTAAGTTTCTCAGTTCGAACATTAAATATTTTGTCTTTGCAGTCTATTCAATTTAGTATAAGTTGAAAAGGATTTCCAAAAAATTGTATTCTGTTTTTCTTTACGAATTACACAACGTGCCAACTTCACTGGTTTTGGGTTTTGTGCAACCTTTTTGATTTACGAACCGAAGACCGAATAAAAATATGCTTTGGGTGTTCAAACCTTGTCTCAGTGTGCGAACGTATCATCCACCCATTGTGTGCCTCACAGCGTAGCCATTTTGTGCCCAACAGCACTTCTGATCGATCTTCGGTGCTCATTCGGTCAGCAGGACTGTCGGTAGCTACTGTGTTACTTTGTCTTGACCTTTTCACAGCATTTATATAGTTTTGCTAGCTCAACAAATGTCCAAAGAAAGCAGTGAATAAGCAATGTGTTGTTTGAAACATTAAGGAAATATCCACAGTGTTGTCGACATTTCCCTCCCCCTTTATTTTTTTATGAACTGACGAGGTAAAGTGGATTTTATTTTTTTAATAATAAATGTAGCGACCTGGCTGTTAAAGTTAAGGAGTTTTGTGATTTCAAACTGAGTGCACCACAGGGCTAGTGAAAGTTCAGCCAGTTGTTATTTTGACTTTGTTATTAAATAGAAAGTTGATGCATCACCATCTTGTTATGTTTGTTTGTTTGATTGTTTTTTTTGTTGATGTTATGTTCAACGTGTACACACTTTTACTAAAATAGGGACTTTTGTTGAGGCTGGAACCAATTTTTCATGTTTACATTGTTTCTTATTTGCTTCGATATATCACATTTTTTATTTACGGCCCTTGTTCAAGAACCGTTTCAGTTTGTAAATTGAGTGGCCCCTGTATGTTTTTGTCACCATGTTAAACTGACACTTATCAATTGTTTTATATTTATCCATTTTGTGATATTGAAGCAAGAAACCTGTCGATTTTGGGGGATATCGAACACAATTTCACCAAGCTGACGACCAAATGTCAAATCCGTGTATCGTCACCTATTTACCTGTGAAAGTTTCACTCACACCTCAAAAGGTCAGCAACATTCGTGTCGAAGCAGTGCCACTGTGTCACTGTGACACTATTGTTCCTTTTTTAATTTTTTTAATTTTTTTTTATAAATGGCTGTGATGATAATGTCAATGAGGGATTTCTAATCACTGCTATGTTGGAATTCTTATTAATATTGATACTGTTGTTATTATTCATGTTTGTTTGACATTTGGATTGTTTTGTGTCATGTTTGTGTGTCCTCTCACTTGCTCTGTTGATTGCTGTTCTGAATGTTGCTGGGCCCATACTTGCCAACCCTCCCGATTTTTCCAGGAGACTCCCGAATTTCAGTGCCCCTCCCGAAAATCTCCCGGGGCAACCATTCTCCCGAATTTCTCCCGATTTTCACCCGGACACCAATATTAAGGGCGTGCCGTGATGGCACTGCCTTTAGCGTCCTCTACAGCATGTCGTCGCGTCCGCTTTTTCACCATACAAACAGTGTGCCGGCCCAGTCACACGTTGTATGCGGCTTCTGCAGACACATGTACGTGACTGCAAGACATACTTGATCAACAGCTATACAGGTCACACTGAGGGTGGCCGTATAAACAACTTTAGCACTGTTACAAATATGCGCCACACTGTGAACCCACATAAAACAAGAATGACAAACACATTTCGGCATAGCTCGGTTGGTAGAGCGGCCGTGCCAGCAACTTGAGGGTTGCAGGTTCGATTCCCGCTTTCGCCATCCTAGTCACTGTCGTTGTGTCACTTTACCCACCTGCTCCCAGTGCCACCCACACTGGTTTAAATGTAACTTAGATATTGGGTTTCACTATGTAAAGCGCTTTGAGTCACAAGAGAAAAGCGCTATATAAATATAATTTACTTCACTTCACATTTCGGGAGAACAGCCGCACCGTAACACAACATAAACACAACAGAACAAATACCCAGAATCCCTTGCAGCCCTAACTCTTCCGGGCTACAATATACACCCCCGCTACCACCAAATCCCCCCCCCCATCTCCCGAATTCGGTGGTCTGAAGGTTGGCAAGTATTGCTGGGCCGGGTTTGGTTTTGGAATTGGAATTGTATTATAATGGTATTACTGTGTATTATTTTGTTGGATTGATTAATTAAAAAAAAAAAAAAAAAACAGGAGCCATATTGATTTGAAATAATAAACAGCCCGTGGTGTTTGAGCTATGCAACTCGTAGCCTTTTTCACACATTGGATTCTACAAAATGAGTTTTTAATTCATAATACATTTGATGCTTTTTTGAGTCTACATAGGAACATACTGTCGTGATGGCCCATGACAAGTTGTATTTATGTTTCATGTTCCTCGTTGTATTTCCTGTCCAGCGCTCCAAATTTGTCATTCCTCTTTTTGTCTGCCCTCATTCTCAGCTACTTTACCTTTGGTTTGAGCGCTGATTCTCCTCACCTGATCCTGATCAGCGATTAGTTGGCTCACCTGTCCCTAATCACTAATCAGTAGGTTTTATCTGCCGGTGTCGCCTGCCTTGCGATGCTGGTTTGTTGCTGGTGTGGCTTTTTCTGTTTTGCCACGCCAGAGTTTTTGCTCACCTGTGATCTACAGCTGTCGTCATGCTGGTAGCTACCAAAGCCACCTTGTGCTCGCACATCGCCTGCCGTCTCTGCATTTTTGGGGGTCATTCCGCCTGTAACGCTTAAACCTCAAAGAATTATGTTTTTCATGGGGTTTGCCTGCTCTGATTGATGATCCAAGAGTTTTACATTCGTGCTTATCTCCCAAAGTAAACAAAGGGTGCACTTCTACAGTAGATGTGTGCGATAAGGACGGAGGCAGCATGGTGGCTATGGGTGCTGTGTATTGTGTGCTGTGACTCGTCTCCTCGCTCAGAACCTTCTCCCACTTTGATCCCTCGGCGCTCCTGACCCACTGCTGTTCCGTCACGCTGACATGTTTAACAAATACTGTCGGGCCCCACCAGGATACATCAGAGTGTTACAGAGACGTTGTTGTCCCTCCGCTTACAATGTGATGGACGATACGGCGTTGAAGCTTTTCTTATCATTATCTTCGAAACCCTCACACATTTCATCCGCGGAGACCTCACAAATAGTAACACCATTTGAAATATGACTTCAACTGTTTCCACTGGCTCCTCCCCCTCCCCCTCCTCCTCCTCGAAGGGCGACCGACCGCCTTTGAGGTCTCCCCCTTCAAGCGCTCGGCACAAAAGCAACAAAACACGCCTCTGTAAATATTTCAGTGGCGGCGGCACCTCTTGTGCAGGGCCCTGCTGCTCGCTGTCTGCCGGCCCCTGGGGGTGACTCATCGTGTGTCCCACGGCGCGCTGGACATGGCTGCCGTGTTGTGCGGAGGCGGCGGTGCTTGCATGCATTCAGAGTGGAGCAGAGGATTAGAGTCCATGTTTCTCTGTGTCCAAGCAGCCAGCGGGCATGCTCCGCTGCCTCGGAACAGCTGAAATTATTCACCGCACTTAGTTCTGCTCGGTGGCAAAGTCCCTATTTATGACCGTCATTGCCAAGGTCTCGGTGTTGCATACAAGCACCCTTGTCTACAGAGTCGCCATGTGCTTATAGACAGGGAATACTGTCTTACATAAGTGTTGTACAGGGACTTACTTACATTTGTCAGATACCAGAAGACTGTCTTTCATAAGTGGGATGTGTTAACACGGCACACGTACTTAAATGGTAAATGGGTTATACTTGTATGGCACTTTTCCACCTTTAAGGTACTCAAAGCGCTTTGACACTATTTCCACATTCACCCATTCACACACACGTTCACACACTGATGGCGGGAGCTGCCATGCAAGGCCCTAACCACAACTAGAGATGTCGATAAATGCGTTAAAATATAATATCGGAAATTATCGGTATCGTTTTTTTTATTAACGGTATTGTTATTTTTTTTTATTTTTTTTTATTTTATTTTTTTTTATTAAATCAACATAAAAAACACAAGATACACTTACAATTAGTGCACCAACCCAAAAGACCTCCCTCCCCCATTTACACTCATTCACACCCATTCATCACACAAAAGGGTTGTTTCTTTCTGTTATTAATATTCTGGTTCCTACATTATATATCAATATATATCAATACAGTCTGCAAGGGATACAGTCCGTAAGCACACATGATTGTGCGTGCTGCTGGTCCACTAATAGTACTAACCTTTAACAGTTAATTTTACTTATTTTCATTAATTACTAGTTGCTATGTAACTGTTTTTATATTGTTTTACTTTCTTTTTTATTCAAGAAAATGTTTTTAATTTCCATCCATACATCCATCCATCTTCTTCCGCTTATCCGAGGTCCGGTCGCGGGGGCAGCAGCCTAAGCAGGGAAGCCCAGACTTTCCTCTCCCTAGCCACTTCGTCCAGCTCTTCCCGGGGGATCCCAAGGCGTTCCCAGGCCAGCCGGGAGACATAGTCTTCCCAACGTGTCCTGGGTCTTCCCCGTGGCCTCCTACCGGTTGGACGTGCCCTAAACACCTCCCTAGGGAGGCGTTCGGGTGGCATCCTGACCAGATGCCCGAACCACCTCATCTGGCTCCTCTCGATGTGGAGGAGCAGCGGCTTTACTTTGAGCTCCCCCCGGATGACAGAGCTTCTCACCCTATCTCTAAGGGAGAGCCCCGCCACCAGACGGAGGAAACTCATTTCAGCCACTTGTACCCGTGATCTTGTCCTTTCGGTCATAACCCAAAGCTCATGACCATAGGTGAGGATGTTTTTAATTTATTTATCTTATTTTATTTTTATTTTATTTTTTTAAAGTACCTTATCTTCACCATACCTGATTGTCCAAATTAGGCGTAATGTGTTAATTCCACGACTGTATATATCGGTTGATATCGGTATCGGTTGATAGCGGTATCGGTAATTAAAGAGTTGGACAATATCGGAATATCGGATATCGGCAAAAAGCCATTATCGGACATCCCTAACCACTACCCATCAGGAGCAAGGGTGAAGTCAATCAATCAATCAATCAATGTTTATTTATATAGCCCTAAATCACAAGTGTCTCAAAGGGCTGCACAAGCCACAACGACATCCTCGGTACAAAGCCCACATAAGGGCAAGGAAAAACTCACCCCAGTGGGACGTCGATGTGAATGACTATGAGAAACCTTGGAGAGGACCGCATATGTGGGTAATCACCCCCCTCTAGGGGAGACCGAAAGCAATGGATGTCGAGTGGGTCTGACATAATATTGTGAGAGTCCAGTCCATAGTGGATCCAACATAATAGTAAGAGTCCAGTCCATAATGGGGCCAGCAGGACACCATCCCGAGCTGAGACGGGTCAGCAGCGCAGAGATGTTCCCAGCCGATGCACAGGCGAGCGGTCCACCCCGGGTCCCGACTCTGGACAGCCAGCACTTCATCCATGGCCACCGGACCTGTGCCCCCCCCCCCCCTCCACAAGGAAGAGGGGAGCAGAGGAGAAAAGAAAAGAAACGGCAGATCAACTGGTCCAACAGGGGGGCTATTTAAAGGCTAGAGTATACAAATGAGTTTTAAGATGGGACTTAAATGCTTCTACTGAGGTAGCATCTCTAATTGTTACCAGGAGGGCATTCCATAGTACTGGAGCCTGAATAGAAAACGCTCTATAGCCCGCAGACTTTTTTTGGGCTCTGGGAATCACTAATAAGCCGGAGTTCTTTGAACGCAGATTTCTTGCCGGGACATATGGTACAATGCAATCGACAAGATAGGACGGAGCTAGACCGTGTAGTATTTTATACGTAAGTAGTAAAACCTTAAAGTCACATCTTAAGTGCACAGGAAGCCAGTGCAGGTGAGCCAGTATAGGCGTAATATGATCAAACTTTCTTGTTCTTGTCAAAAGTCTAGCAGCCGCATTTTGTACCAATTGTAGTCTTTTAATGCTAGACATAGGGAGACCCGAAAATAATACGTTACAGTAGTCGAGATGAGACGTAACGAACGCATGAATAATGATCTCAGCGTCGCTAGTGGATAAAATAGAACGAATTTTAGCGATATTACGGAGATGAAAGAAGGCCGTTTTAGTAACACTCTTAATGTGTGACTCAAAGGAGAGAGTTGGGTCGAAGATAATACCCAGATTCTTTACTGATTCGCCTTGTGTAATTGTTTGGTTGTCAAATGTTAAGGTGGTATTATTAAATAAATGTCGGTGTTTAGCAGGACCGATAATCAGCATTTCCGTTTTCTTGGCGTTGAGTTGCAAGAAGTTAGCGGACATCCATTGTTTAATTTCATTAAGACACGCCTCCAGCTGACCACAATCCGGCGTGTTGGTCAGCTTTAGGGGCATGTAGAGTTGGGTGTCATCAGCATAACAATGAAAGCTAACACTGTATTTGCGTATGATGTCGCCTAGCGGCAGCATGTAAAAACTAAAGAGTGCAGGGCCAAGAACCGAACCCTGAGGAACTCCGCACGTTACCTTAACATAGTCCGAGATCACATTATTATGGGAGACGCATTGCATCCTGTCAGTAAGATAAGAGTTAAACCACGACAAAGCTCAGTCTGACATACCAATACGTGTTTTGATACGCTCTAATAAAATATTATGATCGACGGTATCGAAAGCAGCGCTAAGATCAAGAAGCAGCAACATAGATGACGCATCAGAATCCATCGTTAGCAGTAGATCATTAGTCATTTTTGCGAGGGCTGTCTCCGTAGAGTGATTTGCCCTGAAACCAGATTGAAAAGGTTCACAGAGATTGTTAGACACTAAGTGTTCATTTAGCTGCTGTGCGACAATTTTTTCGAGGATTTTCGAAATAAAAAGAAGGTGGGACACCGGTCGGTAGTTTACCATGAGGTCAGGATCAAGGTTAGGTCTTTTGAGCAGAGGATGAATAACCGCTTTCTTGAATGCTAGGGGAACAGTGCCAGAGGAAAGTGATACGTTTATAATATTTAGCACTGATGGACCTAATAATACAAAAAGCTCCTTGATAAGTTTCCCAGGAAGTGGGTCAAGTAAACATGTTGTTTGTTTTATCCCACTTACACGCCGTAATAGTTCCTCTAATGTTATTTCATCAAAAAGAGAGAGACTATTTTGTATTGCAGTATCCGTCGTAGATACAGTTGTATCTGTGTTAATAGAACCCAGTTGTAGCTGGGATGCGTTGTCTTTAATCTCCTTTCTAATGAGTTCAATTTTCTTATTAAAGAGATTCATAAAGTCATCTGCCGAGTGGGTGGAGCTATTGGGAGGAGTCCCTTGTTGGGTTAGCGATGCTACTGTACTAAACAAAAATTTAGGGTCGTTTTTGTTGAGGCGGATGAGATTTGAGTAATATTTAGCTTTAGCTAAGGTAATCATGCGTTTATACGATATTAAACTATCACTCCATGCTTGATGGAAAACCTCAAGCTTGGTCGCGCGCCATTTGCGTTCCAACTTTCTACATGATAATTTATGAGCTCTGGTGTCTTCTGTAAACCATGGGGTGCGCCTTTTAGGGGCCCTTTTTTGTTTTAGCGGTGCTATACTATCAATGGTTTTGCGCAGGGCATTGTCAAAGTTGTTAGTTAGGTTATCAATAGAGCCGACATAATTTGGGAATGGTGCCATTACCGAAGGCAGTAGGTCAGCAAGAGTCATCGTTGTGGCAGCATTAATGTTGCGGCTGCTATAGCAGTTATTATTATTATTAGTTTGTTGACAATGAGTCAGAACTTCAAATTTTATAAGGTAATGATCGGACATTACTTTAGTATACGGGAGTACCATAACTTTGGAGGTGGTGACACCCCTGACCAGCACTAGATCTATCGTATTACCGTTGCGATGCGTAGGTTCATTTATTATTTGTGTAAGACCACAGCTATCAATTATAGTCTGGAGCGCCACGCACTGAGGGTCCGATGGGGTATTCATATGGATATTAAAGTCCCCCATTATGATTATATTGTCTGCGTGCGTCACTAGATCAGCAACGAACTCTGAGAATTCATTGATAAAGTCCGAGTAGGGCCCTGGGGGGCGGTAGATAACAGCCATATCGAGAGGCAGCGGTGCGACAGACCTCATAGTAAGCACCCCAAACGATTTGTATTTATTATTTAGGTTAGGGGTAAGGTTAAAGTTTTCATTGTATATTAGTGCGACCCCCCCACCCCTTTTAAGGGGACGGGCAATATGCGCATTCGTATAGTTAGGAGGAGATGCCTCATTTAGCGCAAAAAAATCGTCTGGTTTGAGCCAGGTTTCGCTAAGACCAATGACGTTAAGATTGTTGTCTCTAATGACCTCATTAACTAATAACGTTTTGGGAGACAATGATCTTATGTTTAAAAAGCCCATATTATAAGTATTGGGCTGTTTTGACGAGTTTTTGTTTAAATCATCCGTAGTAGCAATATTAATAATGTTGCGTTTATTATACGTAGTGCACTTTAAATAGTTTCGACCATATCTAGGAATTGATACGACGGGAATTTTCAGATTGTTTGCTTGATGCTGTGATCGACTGAACGCATCATGATTTGCCACCTCAGTAGAATGCATATCTACCCTTGACACATTCACAACAGAAAACACATTATGTGAGTTGTGTGTTATTCTAAGAAAATTGCTATGCGTACAGGAATTATCCAGCCTGGCGCTGGCTAGTTCTAGCTTAACTGACTCCTCACCCGGACTAGCAGGCTCTGAAGTGTCTTGCTCAAGGACACAACGGACGTGACGAGGTTGGTAGAAGGTGGGGATCGAACTAGGAACCCTCAGGTTGCTGGCACGGCCACTCTCCCATTTACATGTGCATTGCTGCTGCACTTTCCATTGTTGTGTATGATGTATGTCTGATGAGATTATCGCAGATCTTCAAGATGCAACCTTATAATCAAATTTGAATAATAGGATATTGAGACTGATGTGGTGGATTTAAAGATTCCTTTTTATTTGTAAATTAAATTGTAAATAGGTATTTGGTAGGTAGATTCCGAAATGTATTGTATTGTATTGTATTTTGTATATTATATGATGATGTATATTTGAACTGTGGGTCCCTGTCCATAAGCTGTGTGCTTCCAGGGATGACCTTTTTGCAGAACGGACTCTGATATTAACAAAAGAAACAATAATGGAATACAAAATGATGTCTGTCTGTACATAAATAAATACATAAATAAATAAAATGGTGTGTTTTTCAGTATATAACAGACACGTAAAACGTTTTCTTCAAAAATACTGAGGCAGCAGAGTTTAAGTTACCCCACAAAAGTGTTTTGTACGTGCAAGTTCTCTGCATACATACATTAGTGGGGTAAGAGGATACCCCAGTAAGGGTATACTTGGTGTACATGGTATATGGCAGTCCTTCTCAAATATTTTCTGTTACACCCCCGCTAGGAAGAAGAAAATATTTCGCACCCCTCACTGCCCCACTCTCCACTGTGACTGTAAATAATATAGTTATTAGTGTTGTCCCGATACCAATATTTTGGTACCGGTACCAAAATTATTTTGATACGTTTTGGTACTTTTCGGTATTGCATCATTGGCTTTATGTTAACAAAGAATATTAGGGTACATTAAACATCTGTTTCTTATTGCAATTTAGTCCTTCAATAAAATAGTGAACATACGAGACAACTTGTCTTTTAGTAGTAAGCAAACAAACAAAAGCTGCAGTAACATTGTGTGTCATTTATCATTCTATTATTTTGTCAACATTATTAAGGACAAGTGGTAGAAAATGAATTATTAATCTACTTGTTCATTTACTGTTAACATCTGCTTACTTTCTCTTTTAACATGTTCTATTTACACTTCTGTTAAAATGTAATAATTACTTATTCTTCTGTTGTTTGATACTTTACATTAGTTTTGGATGATACCACAAATTTGGGTATCAAGCCGATACCAAGTAGTTACAGGATCATACATTGGTCATATTCAAAGTCCAGGGACATATTTCCTGAGTTTATAAACATAATATACATTTTAAAAAAAATAAAGAAGATGTTGTGATGCCAAAAAATGTCAACGTAATCATTGTAGTATCGACTAGATACGTGCCTGAACTTAGTATCACCTAACATTACAGGATGTTAGGTGTAGATCTACCAATGGCGTTTGTTTACATTTTGACACCAGTGAGCTACAATGTGTAGTGAAGCAAGTTTAGCTATGCCTCGTCCTGCAGGGATGATACTTTCTAAGAAACGTACTTTATTTGTCGCCATGGAGACCAGGATTAGTGATTTAGAAGTAGCTAAAACACTGCAGACGGCGGATGGATGTTAGCCGCTAGCTAGCTAGCCATGTCTTAAACCACCTCTTCCTGAGGGCGTTTCAGTGTTATAACTTCATCTTTATTGTTAGTTCTTAAACCAAAATACACACACATTGTCTGCCTGTAAGTACTCTGTGATTTATACTTTTTATTGTCTCGTTTTTTTTACATTGCCTCTTAGAGTGGTCTTAGGCCATATTGTATATTGCATATTGTGTATATTGTGTTGTTTCTGTATATTGTGTGGTTTCTTCTTTTTTTAAATGCAAAGCACCTCAGGGAAGCAACCTAAATTTCGTTGGACCTGTACCTGTACATGCACAATGACAAATAAAGATCATTCATTCATTCATTGTGTGCCGGCGAACATGCTCGTCTGCTCGTATACCATCAATGACTCGACGTGACGACAGAGGAGGTGCGGGGGGATGCAGGGGGGTGCGGGACCGGTACGTTTCAGAGGCGGTATAGTACCGAATATGATTAATTAGTATCGCGGTATACTAATACGGGTATACCGTACAACCCTAATAGTTATACATTTATAAAGTTTAAAATATATTTATAAATTTGTTATAACTATACCTCTGCATAACATTGTAAGCTTATGAACATTAATGTAAACAACACATTGGTCTCTCCCCGTCCCTCACCATGGTTACTGAGAAGCCAAGTGCTACATACGCTTCATCGCACCCCTGGCATCGCACCGCGCCCCCCCCCAAGGGGGGTCCGCCCCACTATTTGAGAAGGACTGGTATACGGGAACATTGTGTGCAATATAGAATCGCAATCTATAGACAGTAACTATAATTTGATGTTTTTTCATGTTGGAGATGTATTATAATAATGTCTTCTATATGAAAAAAAAATACTACACCCTAAATAGCGTGTGCAAACTAGAAAATTGTGTGTACAATTAGTGGCTCTGGTGCGTGTGATCTACTAAGACTGCAATTGAAAGGTAGTGCAGACCACTTAATTTAAATGAGGTTCTTGCATCTACTAATGTAATTATGTGCCCATGGAAACACTCATTTCCTTCCACATTCGGGGCGGTATGGCGTAGTGGGTAGAGCGGCCGTGGCAGAAACCTGAGGGTTGCAGGTTCGCTCCCCGCCTCTTGACATCCAAATCGCTCCCGTTGTGTCCTTGGGCAGGACACTTCACCCTTGCCCCCGGTGCCGCTCACACTGGTGAATGAATGATGAATGAATGATAGGTGGTGGTCGGAGGGGCCGTAGGCGCAAACTGACAGCCTCGCTTCCGTCAGTCTACCCCAGGGCAGCTGTGGCTACAAATGTAGCTTACCACCACCAGGTGTGAATGAATGATGGGTTCCCACTTCTCTGTGAGCGCTTTGAGTATCTAATAATAGAAAAGCGCGATATAAAATCTACTAACGTAATCCATTATTATTATTATTATTACATTCATGTTGTTATGCCCTTCAACATATGTGTGATGTTATTGAACTAGCAGTACACACCTGTAAAATGTAACGTCTTTTCTGCAATATAGAATCGCAATCTGTAGACAATAACTATTTTTAGATGTTTTGTCATGTAGGAGATACATTATAATATGTCTTCTATATGAAAAAAAACATTTAAGCATTTAAAAAAAACAGCAGACACCACATTCTGATACAGCTAAAAAAAACATGTTCCCCAAAGTCCCATGCGCCCAAAAAAGGGGGTCCGCCCCACTATTTGAGAAAGACTGGTAAATTGGAACATTGTGTGCAATATAGAATCGCAATCTATAGACAGAAACTATTTTTAGATGTTTTTTCATGTAGGAGATACATTATAATAATGTCTTTTATATGAAAAAAAACCTAATAGCGTTTAAAAAAAAAACAGCACACACCAAAACATGTCATCATTTTCCGCCCCACTATTTGAGAAGGACTGGTGTATGGGAACATGTACCAGTCTTTCTCAAAATACTACACCCTAAATAGAGTGCGCAAACTATACAACAGTGTGTACAATTAGTGGCCGTGTTGCGTGTGATCTACTAAGACTGCAATTGAAAGGTAGTGCAGACCGCCTAATTTAAATGAGATTTTTGCATGTCCTAATATAATTATGTGCCCATGGAAACACTCATTTCCCTCCACATTCATGTTGTTATGCCCTTCAACATAAGTGTGATGTTGTTGAACTAACAGCACACACCTATAAAATGTAACACCATTTCTGCAATATAAAATCGCAATTTAGAGACAGTAACTATTTTTAGATGTTTTTTTATGTAGGAGATACCTTATAATAATATGTCTTCTATATGAAAAAAACTAACAGCATTTAAAAAAAAACAGCAGAAACCAAAACGCATCAATTGATTTCATTTTAATTAGCCATCCAGCAGTTATAGAATTACAAAATTATATTGATGAATAGACGATATGTCTATTATTTTTACTTTTGACAGTCCATATATGTTGACACACACACGTAGGATGGAGGATTCTCTGTCCATCTTCTGTCTTTGTCTTCATCTCTTTTCTCACAGCCATGTGCGCAACTGCCAGTTTGCACATACTTTTCAGACGTACTAAATAAAGATGCAAAATAGTGCCTGCAGAACAGTGATCAGGCTTGATAAATCAAACTGCGTGTGCTAAATGGATTGCGTGCCTTATTCTGCTCACCTATGAAACGCAATCCTCTGCGCACAAATTTAGTAGATTAACTTTGCATCCGGCAGCACGGTGGAAGAGGGGTTAGTGCGTCTGCCTCACAATACGAAGGTCCTGAGTAGTCCTGGGTTCAATCCCGGGCTCGGGATCTTTCTGTGTGAAGTTTGCATGTTCTCTCCGTGACTGCGTGGGTTCCCTCCAGGTACTCCGGCTTCCTCCCACTTCCAAAAACATGCACCTGGGGATAGGTTGATTGGCAACACTAAATTGGCCCTAGTGTGTGAATGTGAGTGTGAATGTTGTCTGTCTATCTGTGTTGGCCCTGCGATGAGGTGGCGACTTGTCCAGGGTGTACCCCGCCTTCCGCCCGATTGTAGCTGAGATAGGCTCCACCGCCCCCCGCGACCCCGAAGGTAATAAGCGGTAGAAAATGGATGGATGGGTGGAACTTTGCATCCGCTATTAATTTGCACGTGTTGAAGTATTCAAAAACCTTCAATAGATCAGACCCATAGTGTTGTTAAACACTGTGCTTACATACATTGCATACAAGGAACCTCAATATACGTGGTGTACAGAACACTATAGCATACAGACATAATGTAAATGCTTACTGTAGATATATGGTGTAAAGAGACTTTGTTTTAACTACTAACTAGACATGGTGTATAGTCCATAAGTCAAGACATGGTGTATAGTCCATAAGTCAAGACATCAAGTAGATTCCATTTTTAGAAGGTTCATATTGGGATTTTTCTACACTGTGCCCGTAAAAACTATGGCAAGCAATTGATAAACAGCAACAGTAAAACACCATAAAATCAGAAATAGTTTATCACAGTATTCAATGCAGTAGATTACTTTAAACCAAGGAACAGTAGATAACCTAAATGAATATGGTTACCATATGTAGAAAACACATGACTTTACTGTGAAAATAATGACAAAATGTTCAATGCATTTCCAAATACTGTAATGTCACAAGCATGCAAATACGCTAAAATGTATGGTATTAGTCTGTCTAAATTAAACATTTTGCTGATTGTACATTTAAATTTACAGCATACCTTAATTCAGTGGTTCTTAACTTGGGTTCGATCGAACCCTCGGCGTTCGGTGAGTCGGGCTCAGGGGTTTGGCGGAGGTCAAGACACACCCGACTTATCGTGTAAATAAAAACTTCTCCCTATCGGCGTATTACGGATACGGCAACAGCAGAAGTCACACTGATTTGCAGGTGTGTAATTTGTTGTGAGTTTATGCACTGTGTTGGTTTTGTTCTTTGACCAAGGTGATGTTCATGCACAGTTCATTTTGTGCACCAGTAAAAAAACATGGTAACACTTTAGTATGGGGAACATATTCACCATTAATTAGTTGCTTGTTAACATGCAAATTAGTAACATTTTGGCTCTTAACTAGTCAGTCTACCCCAGGGCAGCTGTGGCTATGAAAGTAGCTTACCACCACCAAGTGTGAATGATTGATGGGTTCTACATGTAAAGCGACTTTGGGTACTTAGAAAAGCGCTATATAAATCCCAGTTATTATTATTATTATTATTATTATTAAGTACTTATTAATGCCTTATTTGGCATGGCCTTATTATAACCCTAACCCTCTAACCCTGGTCCTAACCCTTTAACCCTAACCCTCACCAAATAACTCTAAATTAAGTCTTTGTTACTTAGAATATGTTCCCCATACTAAAGTGTTACAAAAAACATATAACTTTGTCTTGAATTTGAAAAAAAACATTTTATTTTTCACTAAAGAAGGGTTCGGTGAATGTGCATATGAAACTGGTGGGGTTCGGTACATCCAACAAGGTTAAGAACCACTGCCTTAATTGTTTTGATTTTGTGTTGAAGCATTAGCCTAGTTTTGGCTAACATGTGTTCTTGTATATTTGTGGCAAGTGGTTTCAGACATTGAGGGATTATGTCTGTGCGCTTTATTGCAAACTGCACCGAAATTAACCACGCTGTGTGTTTAACAGTGTTGGAACTGGTTGCAAGCAGCTATTTAACAGCTACGGAGCATTTAAAGCTCATTTTGAATAGCTCACTTGAAGGAACATGTTGTGAGTTGTCCAGTGAAAGGTTGTACAAATACTTTCAAGTTAAAATCCTCACGCACCGCTCACATGTCTCGGAAACACAGGCATTTTGCAGATACTAGTATTGGTGATAGGGCAGCACGGTGCAGCAGTGGTTAACGCTCGTGACTTATAGTGAAAAGGTCCTGCATTGGATTCCAGGCCGAGGAGTCTTTCTATGTGGAGTTTGCATGTTCTCCCTGTGACTGCGTGGGTTCCCTCCAGGTACTCTGGCTTCCTCTCACCTCCGAAGACATCCATCCATCCATCCATTTCCTACCGCTTATTCCCTTCGGGGTCGCGGGGGGCGCTGGAGCCTATCTCAGCTATGATCGGGCGGAAGGCCGTGTACACCCTGGACAAGTCGCCACCTCATCGCAGGGCCAACACAGATAGACAGACAACATTCACACTCACATTCACACACTAGGGCCAATTTAGTGTTGCCAATCAACCTATCCCCAGGTGCATGTCTTTGGGGGTGGGAGGAAGCCGGAGTACCCGGAGGGAACCCACGCAGTCACGGGGAGAACATGCAAACTCCACACAGAAAGATCCCGAGCCCGGGGTTAAACCCTAGACTACTCAGGACATGCACCTGGAGATAGGCTGATTGGCAGCACTAAACGTGGCCCTAATTTGTTTTTATGGTGGCAACAGCTGCTAGTATTTTACCGTAAATTCTATAGGGTTTTTTGTAAACAGGGTAACAGTATATATATATTTTTTTCATCGTAATTTACCGTAAGCAAAAACTGTAAAATTAACGGATTCAACATCAACATACCGTAATGTTCTCTACATAGTGACTGTATTTTTTACGGTGAAACTCTGGCAACCACAGCTGTCTGTATTTTTTTACAGTGTACATTTAAATAATTTCCTTTTGATCTCTATAAAATGTAATGGTTGTTCTTTGGTCTGTCTTATTTATGTGCCTCCACTTCGACTGTTTCTTCTCCTCGTCATCTTTGTTGTAGTTTTAGCGCATGTGGAGTCTACTGACAGATATAAGTTGGAACTATACACTACTTATTAGAAATGGCAACAGTAGAGGATGCATGTGCATGTACAGGACAGAGGAAAACAACATAACATCACCAAGTCCAATGCAAAGCGTGGGATGCAGTGGTGTAAAGCACGTCGCCACTGGACTCTAGAGCAGTGGAGACGAGTTTTCTGGAGGGATGAATCACGCTTTTCCATCTGGCAAGCTGATGCACGAGTCTGGCTTTGGAGGTTGCCAGGAGAACGGTACATTTAGGCCTGCATTGTGCCGAGTGTGAAATTTGGTGGAGGAGGAATTATGGTATGGTGTCGTTTTTCAGGAGTTGGGCTGGGCCACTTAGTTCCAGTGAAAGGAACTTTGAATGCTCCAGGATACCAAAACATTTTGGACAATTCCATGCTCCCAACCTTGTGGGAACAGTTTGGATCGGGCCCCTTCCTCTTCCAACATGACTGTGCACCAGTGCACAAATCAAGGTCCATAAATACATGACTGACAGAGTCTTGTGTGGATGAACTTGACTGGCCTGCACAGAGTCCTGACCTAAACCCGATCGAACACCTTTGGGATGAATTAGAACGGAGACCGAGAGCCAGAACTTCTCGACCAATTTCAGTGTGTGACCTCACCGATGCGCTTTTGGAAGAATGGTGGAAAATTCCTATAAACACACTACACAACCTTGTGGACAGCCTTCCCAGAAGAGTTGAAGCTGTAATAGCTGCAAAAGGTGGACCGACATCATATTGAACCCTATGGGTTAGGAATGGGATGGCACTTCAAGTTCATATGTGAGTCAAGGCAGGGTAGCCAATTACTTTTGGCAATATAGTGTATGTCCGCAATGCCTTCATGCTTGGATTTCTACGTTTCCCAAATACACAAAAACAAGTACCGATAGGTGAGAAAAGTCTCTTTTGCATACCGTATTTTTTGGACTATAAGTCGTAATTTTTTTCATAGTTTGGCCAGGGGTGCGACTTATGTGTGAAATTATTAACATATTACCGTAAAATATCAAATAATATTATTTAGCTCATTCACGTAAGAGACTAGACGTATAAGATTTCATGGTATTTAGCGATTAGGAGTGACAGATTGTTTGGTAAACGTATAGCATGTTCTATATGTTATAGTTATTTGAATGACTCTTACCATAATATGTTACGTTAACATACCAGGCACGTTCTCAGTTGGTTATTTATGCCTCATATAACGTACACTTATTCAGCCTGTTGGTCACTATTCTTTGTTTATTTTAAATTCCCTTTCAAAAGTCTATTTATATGTCTATAAATAAATTTCCCCCAAAAATGCGATTTATATATGTTTTTTTTCCTTCTTTATTATGCATTTTTCCGGCCGGTGCGACTTATACTCCTATACTCCGAAAAATACGGTAATAGGTCCCCTTTAATACAAATGTCCTATGCAACCTTTATTTTGTGTGTACAGTACAGATGTATCGTCATTGACTTAGTGCATTAACTGTTTTGTGCTTTGCCGTCTTTTGAAGAATCCTGTAAATGTTCTCTGCCCAAGATTATTACTATAATATAATAAACGGGAAACCTGTTTTAGGATGGATTTGCCCTTGATAACGACCACGTTGCCTGCAAGTCTTCAGGGAGCGCTTTCCAATAAGAGTAATGTCCCCCTTGTGCGAGGCCACCATCGCACAATTTACGGGCAGATTACAGATTCTAATAAAATTTTTGCTACCCTAATTAAAGAATCTGCTCCCGATTTTATGATAGTTCAGTTCCCCTCCACTGCTTCTGTCCAATTTAATTATTGTGATGCAGATAATTAGCATGAGCTGGCCATTGTTCATCTCATTTGCATATTATATTGGATAATTGAATGAGAGTGGCTGGTGATTAAATTAGGGTGAATGACACATGATTCAGCTCGCGGTGGAGAAAAGTTAACAGAAGGAGCAGACTGGGAATACGACGTGCGCCTTTTGAATATTTATATATTCGCCCGCTCTCCAATCCCCCCCCCCCTACACCCCTCGCCCTTTCGCACTCTGCTAATTTAAAAAATGAACAGTGGCTAAACTTGTTGCAGGCGCGCCATTTCGCCGCCGCCCCCCCCCCCCCGCCCGCGCCTGTGCAGAGCATGAAATCAATTCTTGTTTTTAATCTTTTAAATGTTCCATCGTCAAAGCAACACGTTTACACTTTGATAAGACAAATGAGGCTCGTGCGGCTAAATTGGTTTTCAGGCACTTGCTGTGTAAACACAGACTCCTGGTGCCTTCCTGACGGCCGCATCATGGACAAGCTCAAGTGTGCAATGAAGGTTGTCTGGGCGCACATTCGACGTCAAGATGAAGTAGGACGCGAGCTTAAATTGAAAAACATATCTTAGTAAATGCCTCGGCGTCGTCGCGGCCCTCGTTCGTCCCAGAGGGTTTTTCCATCAGGGGCTCAGGCCGGACAAATGTTTAGAGGGAATATTTGGAACAGCTTTAGCCTTTCACATGCTAATGTAAGCACTGGCGGCACAAGAAAGCGGGCCTGACCCGGGGGCCACACGGTGACACAGTCTGCTGATTCAGTGCCGGCAGCCCTGGCTTTGTTTATGTGTGTGCACAAGAAATAATGCACGTCATAAAACGGAGAACTTTGAAGGGGGAACCACTAGCACACATGATAAATGCCCCCACCGGCTCCTCGGAACATAAATAACTCTCCCCAATAGTACAGGAGACGTCGCTACAGCTACTAAAACAGGGTCTTTTTTCGGGATGTTTTGCCTCTGTGTTCCCCACATGTTGAATCATTCACCGTTGCGCCGAATCGGCATGACAAACACTCGGAGGGAACAAACGCATTAAGAAAGTCTAGACCTCCACAAAGGCTTCAGCATTAGTGGATGATGGAAATTATAACCCCGTCCGCTTCGATTTGACAGAGATGATCGTTTTTCAACACGCAATGTTCCACGTTAAACTCCAATTGCTGCTTACATGCTCAATCTGGATCAAATGTGGATTAAGCTGTTGACAATACATAAATAGTATATAACATGTTAGAGCGCCAAGATCCCCGATCATTTAACCTGGCCCATGAAAGCCTTAATTTACTATGTGCCAATAGTTCTTAAATGTAATGTATTCTTTCCATTTTGACCGTATGTAATTGCATACCGTATTTCCTTGAATTAGCGCCGGGGCGGTAGATAATTTAAAACCTCTTCTCACTCCGGCGCTTACCAAAGGCATGCGGTAAATGTAAGCATGCGCTAATTATTTTAAAACCTCTTCTCACTCCGGCGCTTACCAAAGGCATGCGGTAAATTTAGGCATGCGCTTATAAATTTGAGTGTGATGTAAGGATACCATCATGAAAAGCACATTTAATTAAAAAAAAAACGTTATTATGGTCTTACCTTTACTTATAAATGAAGTCCATGCACCGCTCCTTCTGAATAAAAGCATCGATAACTTGTTTATAGAAGTCTTCCTTATCTTTCTTCAGGTTTAAAAGTCCCTCTGTCTCGATGGAGATCTTCCTTTAATTATTACCTCCTGCTTCGATTGAAAGTCCAGTTTAGAAAACTGTTTTATTTTAGATATGTAATCCCCCATGTTAAAAGTCCAGGCGAGAGGAAAAAATAAACGATCGCTGCTAACTGTTGCTGCTTATTGTCACTTCTTCTGCAGCCGAGTAGTCGCAAAAATGCTCCCTGGGATCACTAGCGCCCTCTACCACCATGAGGCGGGAGTCATTTAATGACTCATATTTGACACACGCAGCTACCGGTATATTAATAAAACATAGCTGCTTACTGTTCTTTTTAGCATTTTCAACAGCTTGGACCTTAAATCCTACTGAATAGCCTCCTCCATTTTGGAAAATGATGCCTTGAAAGATGAAGTGTCACTCGTGACGTGACGAGTTTGACCCGGCGGTAAAACGAGGCATATGCTAATTATTCTTGCGAAACGAGTTTGACCCGGCAATAAAACGAAGCATGCGCTACTTATTTTGCTAAAAAAGTTTGACCCGGCAGTAATTCTAAGCATGCGCTAATTCTAAGCATGCGCTAATTATTTTGCGAAACGAGTTTGACCCGGCGGTAGTACGAGGCATGCGGATAATATATACCCGGCGGCAATTCAAGGAAATACGGTATCTTTTAAACTTTAATATTATCTCTTAATGCAACAAATAAACATAAACATATGCACAGTAATACACTTTGCAATTATGACCCACTAATGTGCGGTACTATCTGCAATGAGTGTTTAATTCACTGCTCTGTTAACTTACTCAACCCACCAGTGCTGCTTATTTATTAACTGCACTCTAACTGTTAACCTGGTCAGTCTTAACGTATTCACTATAACTACTCAACCACTGCAATTTAACTATCTACCTATCCACTGCAATTCAACTGCTCCTTTATCCACTGTTATTTAACTGTTTATTTATTCACTGTTATTTAAGTATGTATTTATTCACTTGTATTTAACTGTTTTTTTATTCACTGCAACCTAACTGTTAATCTATTCCCTAACGGTTCATCTATGCACTGCTATATAGCTGTTTAGTTATCCTTCACTGCCATATCACTGTCATCTATTCATTGTCATCCAACTATTATAATTGCTAACTTGACCCAAGATGCTGCTGTATAGAAGGATTGCTCAACTAAGTTTTGTTGTGTCGCAAATACAAATGACAATAAAGCGCCTATTCTATCCTAATGATTATAAATATTTGCTTGACTTTGAAATTGTACACTTTAAAAATGACAATAGTTTTTATGGTTTACAGTAATATGCTGTAAAAACCACCTTACATTTTATGGTAAAATTGTATAATGGATGGATCAATCAATCAATCAATGTTTATTTATATAAAATCACAAGTGTCTCAAAGGGCTGCACAAGCCACAACGACATCCTTGGTACAGAGCCCACATAAGGGCAAGGAAAAACTCACCCCAGTGGGACGTCGATGTGAATGACTATGAGAAACTTTGGAGAGGACCGCATATGTCCCGTCCCCCCCCCTCTAGGGGAGACCGAATGCAATGGATGTCGAGTGGGTCTGACATAATATTGTGAGAGTCCAGTCCATAGTGGATCCAACATAATAGTAAGAGTCCAGTCCATAGTGGGGCCAGCAGGAAACCATCACGGGTCAGCAGCACAGAGATGTTCCCAACCGATGCACAGGCGAGCGGTCCACCCCGGGTCCCGACTCTGGACAGCCAGCACTTCATCCATGGCCACCGGACCTGTGTGTCTCCCCCTCCACAAGGGAGAGGGGGGAGCAGAGGAGAAAGAAAAAGAAACGGCAGATCAACTGGTCTAAAAAAGGGGGGCTATTTAAAGGCTAGAGTATACAAATTAGTTTTAAGATGGGACTTAAATGCTTCTACTGAGGTAGCATCTCTGTTACCGGGATGGATGGAGATGGATAGTAAAAAAAAATATCGCAATCAAAAGCGAAGGCCCTTTTATCATAATATCATGAGGTGAATCCCTATAAATTCATGAATAATTCACGGTTACAAGCGGCCCTGTGAGGGCAGCCAAGTTAGGGTTTCAATAACAGTTTCAAGCTAGGTTTGTATGAAGCCAGAACACTGCCAGTAAGATTTGGAATCAAAACGATTTTTTACATTGCAGAAAAAGTTGTATTGGCAACAAATAAATACAAACATTGACAAAATACAATATTTTTGGTGGATATTATTTTGAATCATGACATGTTTCCAAAGCCAATATTCATATTGTTTGACACTTTTATTGTTTTTGTGTGTTTTAAATGTTTTTATGATCAACTCTCTTTTTTTCACATTCACTTCTCTTTTTTACGGTTTTGTTTCTTTTGTTTATTGTATCAAAATGGCAGTGTTTTCAATTAAGTGCCTGTGGGCGGGGCTTACAACAAGTTTACCCGAAAACAGTTTTTCTGGACTTGGACTGGAGGGTGTCTAAATTAAGTTTAAAAAACTTCCAAACATGAAATTATGAAGCAAAAGTTGTTGTTTTACATTTATTTATTGACTACTACGTAAAGCACTCTGGTCAACTTTGTTACTTTCACAATTGATTTTATATATGCGGTTGATTTCAGCACTAAGAGGTTGTTAGGATATATTTAAATGTTTAATTTAATACTATGTATAAATTATCTTTACAAAGCAAATAAAATAACTTTAAAGAAATTACTCATATTTATTAGTTATGATACAGTTTATAGAGGATTTATTATATGATTGTTAGATTTTTTTCAATAAAATGTAACAAAGCAGTTAACCATCAGCTTCGCTCACTTGATGATGTTCTGTAGTTGGATGTCCTGTCAGAAACACGCCTGTGAAGAAAGTCCAGATGTCCCACAAAGGCAGAGATCTTCTTTGTCTTTCTTGTTTAACTACATGCAGCAACATCACAAAGTACTACTCAGATATTTATTTTTTTTAATAAAATTGTTAATAGAAATGTCTCCTCTAAAAGTCCAGCCCATTTTTTAAATTAATTCTAAATAAGCCCTCAATTTTACATTATAGCAGGTGATGATTTTTTTTTTTTTTAATGTTGTAGGTTGTACTTTAAAATGTACATGTAAAAATGATGTGGTATAACATTTAGGATATCTGCTTGTATTCCCTTTTTTTGTATTATTTGCAATTAAGGCAGGAAATTAATCACTACAGCGGTAGTTTCAGCACATTGTTTATCCCAGTCAAAATAATACTTGACCATACAATAAGACACACAATAAGACATGAGTCCACCTGTTTATGTGTAAACAAAGAAAGAAAACGAGAGATCAGATGTAAGGCTTTACTTCCAAACGCTGAAAAAAGTTCCATGCATGAAGTTGTTTCCACATGAGGCTCCCTACCGGGGAACAAGAGAAAGAACCGCCAGGGGTCGCTCAACATTACGATAATCCAAGTTCTCATATCTTAACACAAATTGGTTAGCCATGTCACACCAGGTTTTACATGTCTGGCGTTAAATGTTTTAAATGAATGAATACAGCAACGCTTACATGTTAAAGTCGCTCTTTTCTCTCTCGTGGAAATGTAAAAAGATATTGTTCCATACGGAGTTTCACCAAACATCACCACGATATCGGGACAAACATGGATAATTAAAAAATACATACTTTCTGTTCTGCTTATACTGCATTCTCAAAGTATGTCTAGGCTAACACGAATATATCATACAACTTTTAAACTTAATTTCGACGCCATTGGTCCTCCTTTCTTCTTCTCCGGTGCTTTTACAGTCCAGTAAAACTGCTAATAGGTAAACTTGTTATAAGCCCCGCCCACAGGCACTCGCCATCCACGCTAAAACACTGCTTTTAGTTTGAAACCGTAAAAAAAAAGAAAAACCGAGGAAAAAAATGAAACTAAATCATTAAAAAGAGAAGCGATCATAACAACATTTGAAACACACAAAAACAATAAAAGTGTACAAAAATATGAATATTGGCATCTAAAATATCCACCAAAAATATTGTATTTTTTCAGTGTTTGTATTTATTTGTTGCCAAAACTTGTTTTGCCGCCAATACAACTTTTTTGTACAATGTAAAAAAATGTTTCAATACCAAATCTTACTGGCAGTGTTCTAGGCACAGTCAGGGCAATGAGAGGATCCAGTTTTGATGATGTGGTCCTCCTGGCTTACTTCCGAGTCCATGGTTCTCGGCCAGAAAAGGATGGCGTTCCATCTCCTAGTCAGGGATTAGATTCTGCCCGAAATGGAGGAATTGCAGTACTTTGGGGTCTTGTTCATGAGTGACTTGAAGAGCGGATCTTGAGATCGACTGGCGGATCAGTGCAGCATCTGCAGTGATACGGAATCTGGTGAAGACGTGGTGAAGAGAGACTTGACCTGGAAGGCAAACCTCTCAATTTACCGTCCGATCTACATTCCTACCCTCACCTACGGTCATGAGCTTTGGGTAGTGACAGAAAGGACAAGATTGCGGGTACAAGCGACCAAAAAGAGTTTAGAAAGTAAGTAGAAGCGCTGTCATTTGGGAGGAACTCAAAATAAAGCCGCTGCTCCTCTACATTGAGAGGAGCCTGATGGGCCTGCGGAGGACGTTCAGGGCCTGTCTGACTGGTAGGATGCCTCGGAAGAGACCCAAGACACGTAGAAGAGACTATGTCTCTCAGCTGGCCTGGGTACACCTTGGGATCCCCCGGGAGAAGCTGAATGCAGTAGCCGGGGAGAAGGAAGTCTGGGTTTCTCGAAAAGGCTGCTGCCACCACGACCTGACCTCGAATAAGCAGAACAAGATGGATGGATGGCATTTTTCCAAGACAAACAACGATGGGAACATCCAATTTGGAGAATGCAAGCATAGATGATGCTGGCTCTCACATGCAAAGCAAACTTGAGCTAATTCCTTCTGGTGTCATGTCTGTGTGATCATGTTTTGTTTTGGTTATGTTCAGGTTTGGTTTTTGGACTCTTTGTGCACTCTTGTTTGTTTTGTCACCATAGCGACCATTAGTTTTCACCTGTCTTTATGTCACGCACCTGATTCATTTGAACTCACACACCTGTCACTAATCATGCCACTGTTATTTAAACCTGTCTTTTTCTGTTGATCGTCCTGGTGACATTATCCTTACTGCTACCCATGAGATTCCTGTTTACTATAGTTCATGCTTCATGCCATGCCACAGCAAGTGTTTTTGTTTCATGTTCATAGTTAATTGCCTTTGTGCTAGTCTTTTGGTTTCATTAGTCAAGTTCGTTCTCCGCCATTGTGCGCGCCTTTTGTTTGCTTCCTTTTTTTAGTGTAAAAATAAACATGTCCTTACCTCCCCGCCTTGCCCGCGCCAACTTTCCTTTGCATTCCGGGAAAACACAACACTCCAAGGTCCACGTTTTGACATCTGGATCACAATGAATTATGTGGCGTAGATCTCACTTATAGGATGTATTCTTTTGAGCCCACTAGATCTGGTTGATAAAAAGTCCAAACTGTAGGTCAAGTTTGATTTTTTTGCCTCACCCCCACAAGTGACCTGTTACTTACTTTTTCTTGTCAATGTAAACAATACATTTCAGATAGTTTCAAATCTGACCAAGGCCTTTTTAATATGTGGATATAAATCTGATATTTATTCCCATTCAAAGGCAGTCTGAACTTTCAGGTCGCGTTCATCCGACCAATACGTCATGGAACGGTGACAAACTTCACAATTCTTCGCCAAAAGAGGTTTGAAAGGAAACGGTGGAGGAAGAAGCAGGAAGCAGTACATGGGGAAAAGATGATGTTTTGGAAGTGATTAAAAAAATGGTAGGACTTACACCAGTGTGCACCACTCCTGGTGCAGCTACTCATAGGGTTAGGCTTTCTAATGAGGGTTATGATTTAGGGTTTCTATTCCGGGTTAGGTTTTGAAACCCGGGTGTGGGCTTCCAGTTAGGGTTAGTGAACGGAGCATAAACTACTACAAGGATACTCAATTCTTTCTCAGCAAACACTACTAGATTAAAAATAATAATAATTTAAAATATACCTATTATTACAATAATACAAATATTACATAATATTGTCATACAAAGCAAAAGTAATGGTGCATGTTATGGGAATAACCAGTCAGTGGAAAGAGAATCTACCGTGTGTGTGTCAACATATTTGATCTGTCACTAATAAAATTACATTTTATCATTTTATAGCTGCTGGATGACTATAGGAGCTGGTTAAAACTAATTTAATTGACTCGATTTGATGTATTATGGTGTTTTGGGGTTTTTTTTACGTTTTTTTCCATATTTTTCCCAAATGAAAAAAGAACTAGTCTTACAACATGCATTTTCATGCATTCTTGCATGCATTTTTGGCTCATTCAAGATGCATCCTCACAACACCACCCAGAGTGAACCTTTGGCGTGCCAAAGATAGGTTCTGTTCGCACTTCCACAGTGTATCGGACTTTTACAGTGCGTTGCCCAGAAAAGGTGGTGTGTGCTGCATATTCCACAACATAATGACACATCCCAGGTTGGATCTTTGGAGCATTGATGTTGTGAATGTTGGGTGAAATGAGTCTTTTATCAATGACAGCCGCTTAGTACGTACAAAAACGTATTTAAATAGGGCGGTCTGCATCACTTTCGCACTTGTTATCAATTGTGCATTGCAGTTTTAGTCAATCACATGCAACATGCCCATTTTATTGTCTGCAAACACTGTTTAGCGCCTGGTATTGGGATCTTAGTATATCAGGCCCATTGTGTAGTATAGTAAAACAATGTATATTGTCTACCAGGAGACTGCCTGCTTATATGCATGATGAGGGGTTGTTTGTAAACATGGGGCCTGATCTATACTCGTTAGGGTTAATGAACAGAGCATAAAACAGGGATACTTAATTACAAACCCCAAAACCAGTGAAGTTGGCACATTGTGTAAATCGTAAATAAAAACAGAATACAATGATTTGCAAATCCTTTTCAACCTATATTCAACTGAATAGACTGCAAAGACAAGATACTTAACGTTCGAACTGGTAAATTTTTGTTATTTTTTTGCAAATATTAGCTCATTTGGAATTTGATGCCTGCAACATGTTTTAAAAAATCTGGAACAAGTGGCAAAAAAGACTAGGAAAGTTGAGGAATGCTCATCAAACACTTATTTGGAACACCCCACAGGTGAACAGGCTAATTGGGAACAGGTGGGTGCCATGATTGGGTATAAAAGCAGCTTCCATGAAATGCTCAGTCATTCACAAACAAGGATGGGGCGAGGGTCACCACTTTGTGGACAAATGCGAGAGAAAATTGTCGAACAGTTTAAGAACACCCTTTCTCAACAAGCTATTGCAAGGAATTTAGGGATTTCACCTTCTACGGTCCATAATATCATCAAAAGGTTCAGAGAATCTGGAAAAGTCATTGTACTTAAGCGATGATATTACGGACCTTCGATCCCTTCGATCCCTCCGATCCCTTCGATCAACACAGGGGCTCAGGAACACTTCAGAAAACCACTGTCAGTAACTACAGTTTGTCGCTACATCTGTAAGTGCAAGTTAAAACTCTACTATGCAAAGCGAAAGCCATTTATCAACAACACCCAGAAACGCTGCCGGCTTCGCTGGGCTCAAGCTCATCTAAGATGGACTGATGCAAAGTGGAAAAGTGTTCTGTGGTCTGACGAGTCCACATTTCAAATTGTTTTTGGAAACTGTGGACGTCGTGTTGCGGAACAAAGAGGAAAAGAACCATCCGGATTGTTATAGGCGTGAAGTTCAAAAGCCAGCATCTGTGATGGTATGGTGGTGTATTAGTGCCCTAGGCATGAGTAACTTACACATCTGTGAAGGCGCCATTAATGATGAAAGGTACATACAGGTTTTGGAGCAAAATATGTTGCCATCCAAGCAACGTTATCATGGACGCCCCTGCTTATTTCAGCAAGACAATGCCTAGCCACGTGTTACAACAGTGTGGCTTCATAGTAAAAGAGTGTAGGTACTAGACTGGCCTGCCTGTAGTCCAGACCTGTCTCCCATTGAAAATGTGTGGCGCATTATGAAGCGTAAAATACCACAACAGAGACCCCGGACTGTTAAACAACTTAAGCTGTACATCAAGCAAGAATGGGAAAGAATTCCACCTGAAAAGCTTCAAAAATTGGTCTCCTAAATTCCCAAACGTTTACTGAGAGTTTTTAAAAGGAAAGGCCATGTAACACAGTGGTAAAAATGCCCCTGTGCCAACTTTTTTGCAATGTGTTGCTGCTAATAAATTCTAAGTTAATGATTATTTGCAAAAAAAAAATAAGTTTCTCATTTTGAACATTAAATATCTTGTCTTTGCAGTCTATTCAATTGAATATAAGTTGAAATGGATTTGCAAATCATTGTATTCTGTTTTTATTTACGAATTACACAACGTGCCAACTTCACTGGTTTTGGGTTTTGTACATTTGTCCAAGTGCTTCTCGAGCCAGTATCATTAAAAAAATTATAACATTAAAAATAATAATTTAAAATACACATATTATTACAATAGTACAAATACTATATATTTTGATTATAAAGCAAAAGTATCATTGTAATGGTAGACTTTAAACTTTAAAAACAAGTTATAGTAAAGTTTGTTCTATCATGTCTCGCTCCTCACTCCTTGATTCAAATGTTCAGAGAAGGACAAGAGTCTCGCTTCATCGGCTGACTTCAAGGATCGCCCATTTTCAAACATTGCAACACCTGAAACTTGTATTTGTCTTCGTCTCCCATACGCCTTGTAAAATTCCCCTCTGTTCTCTGTTATAGTACACAAAGTGTCGTCTCATTGTCTGCCTGGAGTCGTTTTAAGGTGGGGGTGGGGTTAGGAAGGAATTTACACAGTCCTGGGGATCTGTCAGTAGGTGGTATAGGAAACTGTAAAGATAAGTCGGTGCTGCAGCTTAAGCTCGGTCCACACGAGAGCTTTTCGGCATGTGTCAGATGTCAGCGCAGATAGAGCCGTGCCCTCTGCTCTTATCTGGGGCCTGAGCGTGCCCACTTCCACAGGAGGAAGCCTGGATGGAGATCTGGTGATGTTTGCTGAGGTGTCCGCTTTCCTGACACATCTCGGGTCTTAGCGTGAACCCTGTCAGGACTGTCTAGACGGCCCAGTCTGTGGCATGCAGCCCTTCAGCTCTACGACGGGTCATCCTTTGACGCCAAATCATGGAAATAGTTCTCAATGATTCAAGAATGTGCGGATTTTATGGCTTTGAGCACCATTGTTACATTTGAAAACAAACTAGGGACAATGTTAGGGTCCAAGTTTTTATGAGTGTTATTAAAGTGATTGGTAACAATTGGCAGCATACATTTTTTCAGATGGTTTTACTACAATTACCAAAACTTGAATAAAAAAATGGTCAATGATCAATAAATACAAATGAGTTGTTAAGCACCGGCCATGTCCCTCAAACAAATTTGTTGAATAACCCTGCTCTAAAGTTGCAGTGGGGTTTATGTCGAGTGCATTGAACCTAGTGAGAAATTTCAAGTCAAGCCGACCTAGAGGGTCAATCTTTGTCAGATTAATATTACAGTAGCACAGGGGTCCCCAAACTTTTTGACTCGGGGTGCCGGGCTGTGTATATATATATATATATATATATATATATATATATATATATATATATATATATATATATATATATATATATATATACATCCATTTTCTACCGCTTATTCCTTTCGGGGTCGCGGGGGGTACTGGAGCCTATCTCAGCTACAATCGGGCGGAAGGCGGGGTACACCCTGGACAAGTCGCCACCTCATCGCAGGGCCAACACAGATAGACGGACAACATTGACACTCACATTCACACACTAGGGCCAATTTAGTAGGTGGCTAAAATGTCTTGCCCAGTGACTAGGATGGCGGAAGCGGGGATCGAACCTGGAACCCTCAAGCCTGGCCATTCTCAAAGATATATAACCTGCGGAGGTACTTTCTAAAGAAACATCCAAATTTTGATGTCCGGCCCCTGATACCTTGGGCTCTTGAAACTGCGGCCCTCTTCATTATGTAGTTGAATAGCCCTGCTGTATTCAATAAGCTTCTTTTTATCCATCCTCTTGTTGTGGGGCAGACTGTCTCATACATGCACATGCATCCTCCGCTGTTGCCATTTCTTATACAAACTAGCGTATAGTTCTTATTTATATCCGCCAGTAGACTCCATATGGAAGTGTTAGAAATGACAAGAAGGAGAGGCACGTGAATAAGACCGCCCACAAAACGGCGCTTCCTGAAAAGACGGTCAGAAAGCGTCTGTTAAACATCATCTATGCAACATTTTGACCAAAGAACCACCATTATATGTTATGTAGATCAGTGTTTTTCAACCACTGTGCTGCGGCACACTAGTGCGCCGTGACTAATTATCGGGTGTGCCGTGGGAAAATATGCAACTTCACCTAATTGATCCAAAAAATATTTTTTTTGCAAATCAATAATTATAGTCTGCAAATAATGTGCCGTTCCTTAGTGTCTGTGCTGTGTAGAGCTCGGCAGGGTAACCATGTAATACTCCACGTCAGTAGGTGGCAGCAGGTAGTTAATTGCTATGTAAAAGTCGGAATGTGTCGGGTGAAATGAGGATGGTTTGTTGTGATTCCCAATATGCAAAAGGTAAAAAGGTATGTAACCAAAAATGAACAAAAAGGAAAGGAAAAGTCATTGAAGCATATGGATAGCTATGCAAAACGAAAGTAAATCTAAACTGGCTACAAAGTAAACAGAAACAGAATGCTGGACGACAGCAAAAACTTGCAGCGTGTGGAGCAGAGACGGCGTCCACAAAGTACATCCGTACATGACTTGACAATCAACAATGTCCACATAAAGAAGGATAGCAACAACTTAAATAGCCTTGCTTGCTAACATAAAGCAGGTGCGGGGAATAGCGCTCAAAGGAAGACATGAAACTGCTACAGGAAAACACCAACAAAACAGGAAGGGCCACCAAAATAACAGTGCAAGACAATAACTAAAGCACTACACACAAGAAAACACCAACAAACTCAAAATAAGGAACGACGATCTAGTGGAGTTTCATTTTTTAACGTTTTCTGCTGGTGGTGTGCCTCCGGATTTTTTTATGAAAAAAATGTGCCTTGCCTCAAAAAAGGTTGAAAAACACTGATGTAGACCACCAAAAAGTGGTTTGAATGTAGAAAAAAATAATAATACCCCTTTAAATAAACTATTTCAGTATTTTTTGTTGATTATTTTGTAGAGAACTACACTGTAGATGAGTTGCAGGACCTCCAACCTTTCCCGCCATCCTCCCGCTGAGAGCGCCTGACGAGAGGCAATTTGTTTGGATGTTTAATGCTGCTCGCTGCTGGTGGAGGATTATATGAGATGGCCCAGTGATTTGTGGAGCCGCGCAACTGTGTGTTAGTTTGTGTAAGAGCGTGTGTGTGTGTGTTTTCAAACCTGCTGTGTGTGTGATCAGTTCCAGGTCTTCGCCCTAACACAGACATCAGCTGTCTTCTTACAAGTGTCCTTTGTGCCCTAAGGGAAAACATCCCTCGCACATTTGTCTTTTTTTTTTCTGACCAAGCATAACATCCACTGCAGACTGCTGAAAGACTAATAGTCTCTGAATATTGTTATATTTCTATATTTCTTGGCAACAAATCATTGCCTTTTTTTTTTTTTTTTTTTTGCAGTCGACCAGATGCTTCTATTAACTTCCCTCTGATGTCACAATAACACACCTCACGCAGCACAGCAATTTCAGAATTAAGCCCCGGAAGTTGTGCAAATCAGATTTTTTTTTTTAATTTTCAGGAAAATGATGGAGTTGAATAAAATGAATGTCTTTGAATTCCCTTGTGATCAAAATTAAGGTTGAGTGGTTTTAATTGTTTGTACGTTTTACTATGAACAGTGGTTAACTTAGTTTTACACTTGTATGAATTTCACTTTGGCTGACACTTCTTTTGGAATGGGCTGAGGGAAATCAATGCAAAAAATTACAAAAACGTTTTGCATTCAAGCATAAAAATAAAATCATTAATTTCCACACAGAGCTGTAACAGACGCAACAAACTATATGTTTTGTTATTTGTATACGGTACTGCAAATAACAAATATTTTAATAGTCGACTTGTCAGCATTTTTTTTTTATTAGTCAACTAGTCAAACAATTATTGCTTATATTATCTGCTTTACACATTTGAGTCCACGACTTGATTTGAACTCATATTAGCTATTATTGTACAAACCCTGTTTCCATATGAGTTGGGAAATTGTGTTAGATGTAAATATAAACGGAATACAATGATTTACAAATCATTTTCAACCCATATTCAGCTGAATATGCTACAAAGACAACATATTTGATGTTCAAACTGATACACTTTTTTTTTTGTTGCAAATAATCATTAACTTTAGAACTTGATGCCAGCAACACGTGACAAAGAAGTTGGGAAAGGTGGCAATAAATACTGATAAAGTTGAGTAATGCTCATCAAACACTTATTTGGAACATCCCACAGGTGAACAGGCAAATTGGGAACAGGTGGGTGCTATGATTGGGTATAAAAGTAGATTCCATGAAATGCTCAGTCATTCACAAACAAGGATGGGGCGAGGGTCACCACTTTGTCAACAAATGCATGAGCAAATTGTTGAACAGTTTAAGAAAACCTTTCTCAACCAGCTATTGCAAGGAATTTAGGGATTTCACCATCTACGGTCCGTAATATCTTCAAAAGGGTTCAGAGAATCTGGAGAAATTACTGCACGTAAGCAGCTAAGCCCGTGACCTTCGATTCCTCAGGCTGTACTGCATCAACAAGCGACATCAGTGTGAAAAGGATATCACCACATGGGCTCAGGAACACTTCAGAAACCCACTGTCAGTAACTACAGTTGGTCGCGACATCTGTAAGTGCAAGTTAAAACTCTCCTGTGAAAGGCAAACAACACCCAGAAACGCCGTCGGCTTCGCTGTGCCTGAGCTCATCTAAGATGGACTGATACAAAGTGGAAAATTGTTCTGTGGTCTGACGAGTCCACATTTCAAATTGTTTTTGGAAACTGTGGACGTCGTGTCCTCCGGACCAAAGAGGAAAAAAGCCATCCGGATTGTTATAGGCGCAAAGTTGAAAAGCCAGCATCTGTGATGGTATGGGGGTCTATTAGTGCCCAAGACATGGGTAACTTACCCATCTGTGAAGGCGCCATTAATGCTGAAAGATACATACAGGTTTTGGGGCAACATATGTTGCCATCCAAGCAACGTTACCATGGACGCCCCTGCTTATTTCAGCAAGACAATGGCAAGCTGCGTGTTTCATCAACGTGGCTTCATAGTAAAAGAGTGCGGGTACTAGACTGGCCTGCCTGTAGTCCAGACCTGTCTCCCATTGAAAATGTGTGGCGCATTATGAAGCCTAAAATACCACAACGGAGACCGCCGGACTGTTGAACAACTTAAGCTGTACATCAAGCAAGAATGGGAAATAATTCCACCTGAGAAGCTTAAAAAATGTGTCTCCTCAGTTCCCAAACGTTTACTGATTGTTGTTAAAAGGAAAGGCCATGTAACACAGTGATGAACATGCCCTTTCCCAACTACTTTGGCACGTGTTGCAGCCATGAAATTCTAAGTTAATTATTATTTGCAAAAAAAAAATAAAGTTTATGAGTTTGAACATCAAATATGTTGTCTTTGTAGTGCATTCAATTGAATATGGGTTGAAAAGGATTTGCAAATCATTGTATTCAGTTTATATTTACATCTAACACAATTTCCCAACTCATATGGAAACGGGGTTTGTACATTGTAACAAAAGAAACATAAATTACTGAATAATTAATTGTTTTTACCTTATTACACAAAGTAAGTGATGACATTAAAAATAAACTTGAAGTGCAAGATATCCTGTAAACTTGAATTTCAGTGCAAAAAAATATTAAAATTATGTTCTAACTTGAATTGTTAGGATTGTTTACCTGCCATGAGTCACCGAAAGGAGTATTACTGTAAACATGAATATTCTTCTCTTCAAAATGACAATTTTTCCATCTTCTGAGGTCGTGTCAGGGTCGTAACAATGTTGTTGAACAGTTTTAAGAATAACGCCATTATTATTCACTTTTTGTAGTAACGAGTGTTTTAATGAATCCCTTTTAGTTATGTTACAACACCGTTACCATACGACTGATGCAACGTGGCATGCAACTTTTGAGGTGGTTGTGTTGATGTCAAGCAGCGTAAGAATCCCAGCAAGTGCACTTCAGGAAGTATTAATTGATTGAAGAACTTATTAGAAGTTTGCAAAGGAAAGGGTATAGTACGGATTCACTGGTACAAGGTCAACCGAAAAAAACTATTCAAGAAAGCCTGAGCTTGTTTCATTTGAAATCCTTTTTTTTCAAACTCATATAACATTGAAAAACATACAGAGAGTACTATGCAGAAAGTGTTCAAAAGACAAAAAATACTGCAATAAAAAGTAAAAGACTTTGTCTATTCCCAGTTACAGGTAGCCCACCACCACCGGTAGGTGGCTTTTCAATGTATTTTATATTTGTTTACTTACTATTTATTAGAGATGTCCGATAAATGCGTTAAAATGTAATATCGGAAATGATCGGTATCGTTTTTTTTATTATCGGTATCGTTTTTGTTTTGTTTTATATATATATATATATTTTTTTTTTTTAGTTAAATCAACATAAAAAACACAAGATACACTTACAATTAGTGCACCAACCCAAAAAACCTCCCTCACCCATTTACACTCATTCACACAAAAGGGTTGTTTCTTTCTGTTATTAATATTCTGGTTCCTACATTATATATCAATATTATTAATATTCTGGTTCCTACATTATATATCAATATATATCAATACAGTCTGCAAGGGATACAGTCCGTAAGCACACATGATTGTGCGTGCTGCTGGTCCACTAATAGTACTAACCTTTAACAGTTAATTTGACTAATTTTCATTAATTACTAGTTTCTATGTAACTGTTTTTAAATTGTTTTACTTTCTTTTTTATTCAAGAAAATGTTTTTAATTTATTTATCTTATTTTATTAATTTTTTTAAAAAGTACCTTATCTTCACCATACCTGGTTGTCCAAATTAGGCATAATAATGTGTTAATTCCATGACTGTATATATCGGTTGATATTGGTATCGGTTGATATCGGTATCGGTAATTAAAGAGTTGGACAATATCGGAATATCGGATATCGGCAAAAAGCCATTATCGGACATCTCTACTATTTATTTATTATTTATTCACTGTTCTGTTACAAAGAACAAAAAAAGGGTCAAAATTGCTATGGTATGAAAAGGGGTAGGATTAAATAAGATCAGCTTCTTCCTCCTCCTTTTCAGACTTGCTGTAATGAAACAACTGGAAATATGTGATGAACATTGTATCGTATGCATGTTCGAAATAAACGGAAACTGAACTGAACTGAACTGAACTGAACTGAAAGCGGCTTCGAAGGAAGTAAGGGTTGCACACTCCTTTATGGCTATCGGTAGGGAGTTCCACATTTTAGTGGTGTAGCAGGCAAATTAATTTGAGCCTTTTTTGAGACAAACCTAGCACCTACTCAGTTGTCTAGTGGTTAGAGTGTCCGCCCTGAGATCGGTCGGTTGGGAGTTTCAACACCGACAAAAAGACTGAAAAGCATCAAGGGTTGGAATTGGGGGTTAAATCACCAAAAATGATTCCCAGGCGCAGCCACTGCTGCTGCTCACTGCTCCCCTCACCTCCCAGGGGGTGAACAAGGGTATGGGTTGAATGCAATGTGTGTGTGTGACAATCATTGGTGCTTTAACTTTAACAAACTTGAACTTTCTATGAATGAAATTGAATAAAGTGATAATCTTGTAATCTTACAAAACCGTGTTTGTGGATAAGGAGAGACACAGCCATTGACGCACATGCTATCGCTTTGTCAACTATCAGTGAACAACTTACGTCAACAACATATTGCAGTCAGTCAGTATTAATGCTGTGAGCGCGCCCTCGCTGATGTCACTTGGCAACAGGCACCGCCTTTTAAAGGCACACACTCACGCACTGTGCTCTCATGAAACATCTCTCAACTGCGCACGCCAGATATCTGGATGTAACACATTTATAAGTAACGTAATTAATTACATGTGATAAAGAGTCATTATGCTGGTGTTTCAATTACTTTTTGGGGAAAGTAACTTTAAAGGCCTACTGAAATGCGATTTTCTTATTTAAACGGGGATAGCAGGTCCATTCTATGTGTCATACTTAATCATTTTGCGATATTGCCATATTTTTGCTGAAAGGATTTAGTAGAGTACATCGACGATAAAGTTCGCAACTTTTGGTCGCTGATAAAAAAAGCCTTGCCTGTACCGGAAGTAGCAGACGATATGTGCGTGACGTCACAGGTTGTGGAGCTCCTCACATCTGCACATTGTTTACAATCATGGCCACCAGCAGCGAGAGCGATTCGGACTGAGAAAGTGACGATTTCCCCATTAATTTGAGCGAGGATGAAAGATTTGTGGATGAGGAAAGTGAGAGTGAAGGACTGGAGAGTGGGAGCGATTCAGATAGGGAAGATGCTGTGAGAGGCGGGTGGGACCTGATATTCAGCTGGGAATGACAAAAACAGTAAATAAACACAACACTATATTAGCCACAACACAACCAGGCTTATATTTAATATGCCACAAATTAATCTCGCATAACAAACACCTCCCCCCTCCCGTCCATATAACCCGCCAATACAACTCAAACACCTGCACAACACACTCAATCCCACAGCCCAAAGTACCGTTCACCTCCCCAAAGTTCATACAGCACATATATTTCCCTAAAGTCCCCAAAATTACGTACGTGACATGCACATAGCGGCACGCACGTACGGGCAAGCGATTAAATGTTTGGAAGCCGCAGCTGCATGCGTACTCACGGTACCGTGTCTGCGTATCCAACTCAAAGTCCTCCTGGTAAGAGTCTCTGTTGTCCCAGTTCTCCACAGGCCAATGGTAAAGCTTGACTGTCATCTTTCGGGAATGAAAACAATGAAACACCGGCTGTGTTTGTGTTGCTGCAGCCGCCCGCAATACACCGCTTCCCACCTACAGATTTCTTCTTTGCTGTCTCCATTGTTCATTGAACAAATTGCAAAAGATTCACCAACACAGATGTCCAGAATACTGTGGAATTTTGCGATGAAAACAGACGACTTAATAGCTGGCCACCATGCTGTCCCAAAATGTCCTTTACAATCCGTGACGTCACGCGCAGACGTCATCATACCGAGACGTTTTCAGCAGGTTATTTCGCGCAAAATTTAAAATTGCACTTTAGTAAGCTAACCCGGCCGTATTGGCATGTGTTGCAATGTTAAGATTTCATCATTGATGTATAAACTATCAGACTGCATGGTCGGTAGTAGTGGGTTTCAGTAGGCCTTTAATTACTTTTAAAGAGTAATTTTCCTAACAGTGCTAATGAATACCGTGACGTTTTACACGCACATCTGGTACTTCGTTGTGTCAAAATCAATGTCCAAAAAGTATTTTTTTAACGTCACACCATGCAGGCTTTGATGTCATCACACATCTAATTATCTGCTTCTTGGATTTCTGTTTAAAATGCACGGAAATAAAACGCGTAATTGTCTATTTCGGCTTTAATGCGGCTATTTTGCAGCAATGCTTTGTGAAGAAGGTTACTACTGTTCCTGCCTCACTAGCAAACAGTTAACTTGTCTGATGGGAACAGAGCATTTCTATTTCCATTAACCCAGAACAGATTGTGTTGTTGAAAGGTTCCTCTTTTAAAAGGTATCCTATTTGACTGTGTTGTATAAAACATCAGAGTACGTGGATGCGATCCACAAGAGCAAAGTATCTTCTAGTGTTTATTTCCCCTCAGCATCCTTTTCCATGCATCTCACTCCTGGGGAAGACGAACCTTCTTTCTGTGTATGTTGAGACGAGCGCCTACGTCTCAAAGTGCTGGCAACAACATCAAGCCCCTCTGCTCTTTGAACACGGGCCTGAAGGGCTTTACCCTCAGATGATAAAAAACCAGTGAATTATTGGTTTGTTTATCGTGCTCTTAAAGCCACAAGTGCATTATTAAACAGAGAGCACATTAAACGGGAGAGTATTGTTAAAAGTGTTTTAAAAATCTTGTAAATCTCCGTAATTTATGTCCGTGCGGTCGCGGAGGCTCACCCCAGTCGGGGCCTTCTGCTTCTAATTTGAGGCAGGGCTTCCGCCCTCTGAGAGTCGTACCTGCGCTGCTGCAAGATGACCCATGTGACCTCCTCCTGTTGCTGATCTGACATGAGACAAGACAGTCAAGTCAAATAAAGATGCATTTATTTTAGTCTTACAGTCCAAATGATACACAATAATTAGCTATCAGACTACAACTTACCAGGTTTTCATTGAACGACAACAATCTAAAACCAAAAACATCCCTTGATGTCTGAATTCAACAAAACTGTTTGTCAAAAATACTCCATAAAATCGCACTAAAACCTCAAAAATTCCAACAACCACATTCCAAAATTAAAAAACAATTACACTTTTAAATTATTTTAAAAAATGGTATTGTGTTTCTTATTTTCTTTACAATATTTTACTCAATCACCATAAACATGGCTGACAAGCTGCTATAAAAAAATGTGTATTTAACAATGCTGTTTCATTTATTTTTAAAGAAACATTTTTTACATGTTTTTATTGTGAAACTCGCCTTTTTAAAAACAAATAAATAAAAATATGCTATATAAAATGTTCTTGTAAAATTCTCCCTTTTAAAACATGTTAAAAAAATGTTTTAATGAATTTCCAGACAATTTCCTTGTAAAACTCTCCCATTTAAAAAAAAAAAATTAAAAACATTTATTTTTGTACATTTTCTCATTTTAAAAACATTTCATTTATGACAAAATGTCCTTGTAAAACATTCCCTTTTAAAAAATTAAATAAAGTAAAAACATTTAATTATTTTTTTTTACAAAATGTTCTTGTACAATTCTCTCTATTAAAAAATATATGAAAACATGCATCATTTTACATAATTTTCTTGTCAAATTATTTTTATTTTTTTCATTTTTTTTAATTGATAAAAAACAATTATTTTTTGTATTTTCTTGTAAAAAAGTATTCTAAAAAAACAAAAAAAGCATTTAATTAATTGTTTTGTATAAAATTCTACTCAATTGGCAACAAACCATGTAGTAGTGCTGTACTAAAATTACTACATTTAAAGATTTTTTAAATATTCCATGGGTTAAAAACTTGTAAATAAATAAAAATGATGTAAAACTCTTTCAAATTGCACTAAATTCCAACAATCACATGTATTAATAAAAATGTATTTAAAGGGAAACTGCACTTTTTTGGAATTTTGCCTATCGTGCATAATCATTATGAAAGACATGACGATGGATGCTTTTTTTAAAAAAGCATTCTAAATATTAAATAAACGTAAATAAAAGTCTGCTTACCGTGGAGCCAATGGGAGCTCTTCTATTTCACCCATAAAACCCAATAAATAACCATCCAAAAAGTGCCAACAATACTCCATTTACATTTCGGGACTTGAATATTAACCAAGTATTAGTGATATTGTTATTAGCGTTAACACAGACAAACTATTTAGAACAGCGCCGTGATCACTTCCGGATGTGCTTATGTTTACATCAAGTGGTCTGCTGTTTCCTCGCTTCCTTGTTCCCTGCAAGTTTATTCAAGATCATAAATCATGCATCTCACCTGGACAGAAGAAGGCTGAGAATATAATCCGAGAAGTTGGTACATTTTGACAGCCGTTTCGGACCTGGAACTGGCGAAGACGACACAAAAAGCACTTGTGCCTTCCCCCCATCACCCCCGCGCCCACCATATTTTTTGCGAGGATTACGAGACATTTTTCACCTAAATTGGAATATTAGAACATCATAGCAGTCGGAAAACTAATGACAGCAGACTTTGTACAGTAAGTGATATTTTGTTATGTTTGTTGGCACTCATTAGGTCTGCAGTAAGTAATAATCAGGTTGTGATGCGTTTTCGAAATTAATGCGCCGTGTATGCTTAAAATGATCAAAATACTTAAATATTAAATGTTATTATAAATTTGCCCATTACTACATTACATATAATATCATCTATATATAACCCTAATGGAAGTGTTTGCATGTTTTTATTTTACGGGCTTTATAGGCAGAATTGAACGGCTCCCATAGGCTCTATTGTAAGCGGACTTTTGATCACATTTATTTAATATTTTGAATCCATTAAAAAAAATAAAATCCATTGTCATGTTTTTCATAATACTTGTGAACGATAGGCAAAATTCCCCAAAAACTGCAGTACACCTTTAAAACTTTTTTTTTGACAAACTTAACTTATTTACTTAAACACGTTCCACTAAATTGGCCGAAAAGCTGTTAGGAAATTATGTATTTTGCTACAACAATGTGTTATTTTGCAATTGCTTTAACTCAGAGCATTTTTATGTTCTTGTAAATCTCTCTTTTTAAAAAAACTATTCAAGTAAACTATGTATTTTTTCCACAAATGACAATTGCATGAAATGTTACTTATTTGCCATAAAGAACATTTCTGAAAATTTTAATGGAACGAAAACACAGTCATTGCCAAAAATGCAGCAACACACAAATAAATGAATTTACTGTAATACATAAATATATTAAAAAAAACAGGGCTAAAGTGCAAAGGGAGGGGTCAGGGGCCCCGCCTGGCGTTGCTGTGGACGCTGCCACTTTAAGAAATGAAGCAATATCATTAATGGAAGTCTCCGAGGGCTGACATCTTGCTCCAATTCACCGGACCCCGTCCATCACACCATTACGATGGGCCCAGCAGTATTAAAATCCAATCACTCCTCCGACTAGTTTGATTAAGGAGAGAAACCACACAAAGAGGGGCACTGACCCATTGTTGCCTCTGCCAGGGAGTCCCGAGAGGATGATCTGCAGGCAGCATCCTGCTTGGACCTGCTCCCTACCTCGGTCAGATTCTGTAGCCAAAAAAGTCATAATCTTGTAAGGAAGGGGGAAAAAAAACTTTCCCAAAAAATGTCTTTTTTTTTTTTTTTTAGCAAATTGTAAAAATCTACAAAAACAAGGGACACTAAGATGTAATATTTTTACCAAAAAAAAGCCATATTTTAAAAAAATTCAATAAAAAGTATTTTTTAAGGGGAAAAATGGGTAATTTTTTGGTTTATATATATATATATCAGTGGTGTCCCATCAGGGCCAGCAAGGCCTTCTCTGCTGGCCTAACATAACCAGAAATCATGATCATAATTAAAGATAAAATTATTTTTTTATTTACTTTCCCTAAATATCTAAAAGTATTTATATTCTCTTCATGCGATATTATGCCCGTTGCAGTGCTGTTGTTTTAAGTTTTAATTTGTATCCAATCAGAATTCAGCTAGCTTATGTTGCCATGCTGTACCAAATCTGCCCGAGGCCTTCAGAATCAACAATGCGGGCGTCCGTGCACTGTAAGTGAACAGGCACATACAGTTGATAGACAGTTGCGATAGCCAATCAGATCACGAGTTGTTGTCAGTAAGGCCTTCTAGGTGGCCTCACGTTGAACGTGACATTTATGCATCCTGTGATTGGATACTCACCGGGACGGTTAGCGGATGAATTTGAGAACACAGAGTTGAGAGACAGTTGCGATAGTCAATCAGATCACAAGTTGTTGAGAGTAGCTTATCTAGGTAGCCTGATGGTAACGAGACTGTGATTGGATACTCACTTGTCATTCCAAAGTGAGTACCCATTCACAAGTTTAAATTTAGCAGGAAGCAGGAAGTGTTGCGCCGTAGCCATACCGGAATAGCAGAGAAGGGGAACAAAACGTTGATTAGGTGGCAGATATATATTTGCAAGGCCATCTTCAAGAAGAATATTTAAAGAGAAACTACATCTTGTGAGACGATGTCTGCCAACCCCGGAAGCTAGCTCAGCTGTTCTGGCGATGAAATGGGGAAATGCCCGTCATTTCCACTCAAATAAGCCGACGACGAGGGGTACCACTGGCTTATTGGATGTCGAAAAGGCCCTACTAATTGAGTTCAAATATCAAATTTTTTCACTTTTAATGTTTTTTGCAATTTTAATTTTCATATTACCAAATAAGATATGTTTTAAATGCTGATGTGTTTTAATAGATTTTCAAATGTGTCAGAAAATAACCCATTTTGTACACTGTTGATATGACTAAATACCCAGTAGTGCGTAAATGTGTTCCTTTATAGCAGGGGTCCCCAAACTACGGCTCGCGGGCAGGATACGGCCCCCCCAGCGTCCAAAATCCGGCCCGCGGGAAGTCCCAAGTTAAAAAAAAATAATAATGTTTTTTGGGGGTTTTTTTGTATTATTATTTTTTTTTTATTTGTCCATTTTCTACCATCTCCTAGCCACCCAGGCAAATCATATTGTCTAAAAATGCATTTTACCATCGATAACGTGACATGCAGCAAGTGCGCTCTTTAAGTCAATTAGTGCGCGAGGAATGTATATGTATGAATACATATATATATATATATATATATATATATATATATATATATATATATATATATATATATATATATATATATATATATATACATATAGACACATATACATATATATATATACATATATACACATATTCATATATATATACATGGACATATACATGTACATATACATAGACATATACATATATACACACACATATTTACAAATTTACATATACGTATACATATATACACACACACACACATTTACATATAATATATATATATATATATATATATATATATATATACATATACACACACATATATATATATGTATATATATATATATATATATATATATATATATATATATATATATATATATATATATATATATATATATAGCGCGGCCCCCAGCCAAATTATTGTTTTACCCCAATGCGGGCCCGGAGTCAAAAAGTTTGGGGACCCTTGCTTTATAGTATTTCTCCAGCAATGGTCATGTGGTGACATCAATTATCAATTTTGAGAGGTAATTATTGAAGTTGGACATCACTGAAGGCCTAGGTGGGAAACGCACGGCCCGCCACTGTAAATATATATATATATATATATATATGTATATATATATATATATGTGTGTATATATGTATATATATGTACAGTATATATATATATATATATATATATATATATATATATATATATATATATATATATATATATATATATATATATATATATATATATATATATTTATTTATTTTGGGAGAGTGTTGTATTATTTTTTTAAATCCAAATTTCATGAAAAATTGTCATAGTATTGCGGGTGGGAAATGCTATTTGTAGGGGGGAAATAACAATAAAAAAGTATCTTTTTTTACAAGATAAATATTTTTTAAAATTAAATGTATATATATATATATATATATATATATATATATATTCTTTTTTTTTTTTTTTTTTTTTTTTTTAACCCAGAGAAAATAAATAGATATATACTGTACTTAAAAAAAAACATAAAAAATGTTTCCAAGAAAATGTCATAATATTTTTTAAAGCAAAGTTTCTTCTTTTAGAAAAAGGTTGTCAAAATCTTATGAAAAAAATTAAATTGTATTTTTCAGAAAAATGTTGCAATCCTATCCATACTTGAATGGTGACTTTATTGTCATGATTTAACATTTGTGCTAGTTTTGACTTGCTGGGAGAGAGCAGATGAATAATAAGTGGCATCATTGAGATGTCATGTGTGACTTACAGTGTTGTCATTTGACAGCAACTATAAATCAGCGGCGTTTACATCCGCTGCGACTGTATCATTAAAGTTGGTGAACTCATGAGTCACAGGGTTAATTGAACTTTGGCACTAAATCTAAAAAACAAAGACTTCCTGGAGAAATTCTTGAACTCCTGACCTGGCGCCAGAGAGGGGGAGAGTTGAGTTTTTGATTCTTGTTGGCATCGCTGTTTGCCTCCATTGACGTGTGTGTGTCTTCCTCTGTGGCTTAATGGCTGCCCGTCGCCCTGCAAAGAGGCGGTACAGGTGGACCTGAGCTGTGTTTTACACGCAGTCATTGTGGAGCTCTGTCCTCCTAATGTGTTGTTTTTGCTCCAGATTTATGTGTGGGTGTGGCACTGTGATTTACAATACTCTGACACTGTCTCGCTTATTGAGGCTCTTTGTGTGTGTGTGTTTTGTGTGTGTGTGTGTGCGTGTGTGTGTGTGTGTGTGTGTGTGTGTGTGTGTGTGTGTGTGTGTGTGTGTGTGTGTGTGTGTGTGTGTGTGTGTGTGTGTGTGTGTGTGTGTGTTCCAGGTGAACTTACACGCACACACACTGAGCGAAACAAGCTTTTTTCTGCGCTGCCCCAGGCTGTCTTTTGCTCTTGTAGGTTCACTGAAAGTACACAAGTGATCAGGTCATGTTGAGGACCTACAGTACATGATGGGCACACTATTAGGTACACTTTCACTATCTATAATCCAAAATGATGCTGTTGAAAAGATAATATTGCTCACTTTTGTCAACTGTGGTCCAGCTGTTGTGCTAATTCATGCATACAGGACTCAGACTGGGGTGGTGTGGAAAATGCGGCTTCTAAATACACCCTCAACTGTAGGTGATTATTGTTAACAATTTCTTGAGAAAATAAATTATGTGCATTCCTCTTTGGAAAAAAATGAAAAATAGGAATTTAAAAAAAAAATGACGTGCATTCAAGTAACAGCGCCTCAAATGTTGTTGTTTTTTTGTAAACTGAATTTAATAGGAGAAACATGGGGGGAAATGTTTTTTCTGACTTACTTAAATAAATTAGTGTTCTGGAGCCCATGTGGTGATATCCTTTACACACGGATGTCACTTTTTGATGCAGTACCGTAATATCATCGCTTACGTGCAGTGATTTCCTTGCAATAGCTCGTTGAGAAATGTTGTTCTTAAACTGATCTGCAATTTTTTCACGCATAACCCAAATGTTTTAATCAGCCCAAATTTGTACATACTAATTTTATACATTGTATTTTACTGTATATTCAAAAAAAGTTCAATATCATTGAAATGTATATACTTGCTTCATATAATTTGAGTGTATTTATTATTGGTTTTGTTACTTTTTTCTGCAGAAACATTTTTGATTATACCTCAGACACAACATTAGGTACACCTGCAGATTCTATGGACTAATTGTGCGTTTACATAGACAATAATGCGCATTGACTGTAAAAGAGATATGCATTTATATATTCATTTGTTTGCTCCGATGTATGACATTCTGACAATAAATTTGCATTTGGGTCAAAATGTTATAGGTGGTATTTTTAAGTTCATTTAAATTATGCAAGTAATAAACTATGATTAATCCTGATGAATCCAAATTCAAATGTGTACCTAATCGGATTTAAAAAAGGTCATGTTTAACAGCACTAATATTTATACACTCAATTTACGAGTACCTTAACTTACGAGTAACTTGGGATAGGAGGTGTGTCTCGGCTTTTTGTTACACTTCAAATGGGTACGGCACTTTTTGGGGAATTTTGCGTATCGTTCACAATCATTATGAAAGACATGAAGATGGATGCATTTTTTTAAATGCATTTTTACTTGTAAATAAACGTAAATAAAGGTCTGCTTACAGCGGAGCCAATGGGAGGTCCACTATTCCGCCCATAAAATCGATTAAATAACCATCCAAAAAGCACCAACGATACTCCAGTTAAATTTTGTGACTTGAATATTAACCAAGTATTAGTGATATTGTTATTATAAGCGCTAACGCAGACAAACTATTTATAGCGGTGATGTGATCACTACCGTGTATCCCTATGTTTACATCATCGAGTGGTCTGCTGTTTCCCCGCTTTTCTGCTCCTTGGAAGTTTATTGTACGAGCGTAGATCATAAATCATGTCTCTCACCTGGATAGTAGAAGGACCAGGATGTAATCTGACAAGTTGGTACACTTTGACAGCCATTTTAGACCCGGTAATGGAGAAAATGACACGAAAAGATGCTTGGTTCCACTCCCCTTTTCTTTGCGAGAATTATGAGTCATTGTTCATTTAAAACGGGAATATAACAAGATTCTAGCAGTCGGCATCCTGATGAGAGCAGACCTTGCACAGTAAGTGATGTTTTATTATGTTTGTTGGCTCTCATGAAGTCATGAAGTGATGTTGTGGGGTAAAAAGTTTTTGAAAATAAAGCGCCGTGTATAGTTAAAATGATCAAAATACATAAATATTAAATGTTGTTACATATATACTTACATCATGTATACAAACCCCTAATTGAGGTGTTTGGATGTTTTTTAAGAGCTTTGTAGGCAGAATAGAGCGACTCTCATAGGCTCCATTGTAAGCAGACTTTTTATTGATAATTATACAACTTGGGAACATACTGCAACATGTTTGTACTAGAAAAGTCATAAACTGTTACCTTAAAGTCCAATATTTAGCCTTTAGGTGGTATTTGTGCATAGATCTCGGGGTACTAAAAAGGTACCAGCGGTTACCCGGTAGTCCAACCCGGGGGTATAGGTAAATGATTGTATTTTTATACCGTCGCATACCGTCTTGAGACTAGGGAGATACTCTGAAAAGTTCTATTTTTATTGATAATTATACAACTTGGGAACATACTGCAACAATATTTATTTAATATTTAGAATGCATAGAGGAAAAAAAACATGTGCGCTAGTCTTATATAAGGATTGTAAATGATCGGCAAAATGCCAAAAATAGTGCAGTTCCCCTTTAAAGTAGCAGCAGAGTGGAAAAACAAGTCGCCTCTATATTGAAGCTATTATCATATATATACGATTTATGACACCTAAAGATTTACAAAGTTTTCGAGTAAATAAATACGATCAAAATAGTACCAATCTCACAAAGATTCATTCCCAAGCGATTTTGAGAGTTAATGAGCAAGCCAGTCACGTGATCGGTGACATGGAGGGAGCAACCACAGATCCCTTCCCCATCAACAACAATGCTACTCAAGCAGACTTTGTGAGAGCCAACAAGGATTACTTTGGGGAAAATTATGATCCAGAACCTTATATTTTAGATCCCAAACAAAAAGAGGGTGAACAATAAGTTTTAGAAGCCGACTGCTAAACGGATGTAGTTTAATTGAAACGCTGTAGCATTAACAGCATTGCTAGGTGCTAAACATACAAACTAACCATATCCAACCAGAATAAAACCAACACTGACTGTAATATTTCCACTCACGCTGGGATGCCAACAGACGGCACGCTGACATAATCCCATGTACAAACCCCGTTTCCATATGAGTTGGGAAATTGTGTTAGATGTAAATATAAACGGAATACAATGATTTGCAATTAATTTTCAACCCATATTCAGTTGAATATGCTACAAAGACAACATATTTGATGTTCAAACTGATAAACTTTTTTTTTTTGGCAAATAATCCTTAACTTTAGTATTTGATGCCAGCAACACGTGACAAAGAAGTTGGGAAAGGTGGCAATAAATACTGATAAAGTTGAGGAATGCTCATCAAACACTTATTTGGAACATCCCACAGGTGAACAGGCAAATTGGGAACATGTGGGTGCCACGATTGGGTATAAAAGTAGATTCCATGAAATGCTCAGTCATTCACAAACAAGGATGGGGCGAGGGTCACCACTTTGTCAACAATTGCGTGAGCAAATTGTTGAACAGTTTAAGAAAAACCTTTCTCAACCAGCTATTGCAAGGAATTTAGGGATTTCACCATCTACGTAATATCATCAAAGGGTTCAGAGAATCTGGAGAAATCACTGCACGTAAGCAGCTAAGCCCGTGACCTTCGACCCCTCAGGCTGTACTGCATCAACAAGCGACATCAGTGTGTAAAGGATATCACCACATGGGCTCAGGAACACCTCAGAAATCCACTGTCAGTAACTACAGTTGGTCGCGACATCTGTAAGTGCAAGTTAAAACTCTCCTATGCAAGGCGAAAACCGTTTATCAACAACACCCAGAAACGCCGTCGGCTTCGGTGGGCCTGAGCTCATCTAAGATGGACTGATACAAAGTGGAAAGTGTTCTGTGGTCTGACGAGTCCACATTTCAAATTGTTTTTGGAAACTGAGGACGTCGTGTCCTCCGGACCAAAGAGGAAAAGAACCATCCGGATTGTTATAGGCGCAAAGTTGAAAAGCCAGCATGTGTGATGGTATGGGGGTGTATTAGTGCCCAAGACATGGGTAACTTACACATCTGTGAAGGCGCCATTAATGCTGAAAGGTACATACAGCTTTTGGAGCAACATATGTTGCCATCCAAGCAACGTTACCATGGACGCCCCTGCTTATTTCAGCAAGACAATGCCAAGCCACGTGTTACATCAACGTGGCTTCATAGTAAAAGAGTGCGGGTACTAGACTGGCCTGCCTGTAGTCCAGACCTGTCTCCCATTGAAAATGTGTGGCGCATTATGACGCCTAAAATACCACAACGGAGACCCCCGGACTGTTGAACAACTTAAGCTGTACATCAAGCAAGAATGGGAAAGAATTCCACCTGAGAAGCTTAAAAAATGTGTCTCCTCAGTTCCCAAACGTTTACTGAGTGTTGCTAAAAGGAAAGGCCATGTAACACAGTGGTGAACATGCCCTTTCCCAACTACTTTGGCACGTTTTGCAGCCATGAAATTCTAAGTTAATTATTATTTGCAAAAAATAAATAAAGTTTATGAGTTTGAACATCAAATATCTTGTCTTTGTAGTGCATTCAATTGAATATGGGTTGAAAATGATTTGCAAATCATTGTATTCCGTTTATATTTACATCTAACACAATTTCCCAACTCATATGGAAACGGGGTTTGTAGATGAAGAATCAATCACAATCCTCACGAAGAGATAAAAAAAAATGCAGCAACAAGCATCTTTTGGTGTCTTTTCGCCATCTTGGAAGATGTCACAGTCGGTTGATGGCCACATGTGTCTACTACCAAGTGAGAGATGCATCAATTATAATCTAGAATGTACTTTTAGCAAGTGTGTCAACAACAGCAGCGTAAGCTAGCATTAGCTCACTGCTATCAATGCGCTGCTAAAATAGTCCGTCTGCGTTAGCGCCTATCACAACTATATCACTCATATTTGGTTCATTTTCAGGTTGTGACATGTAAACAAAGTTTTTTTTGGGATGTTTTATAGTGGTGTAGCTAATGCCACAATAAAGGCCGCAAGACTCTCCCCAAAACCTCCAGTCTAACTTGCTTGTAGTTGCTTATAGCTGCAGATTGAAAAAAAACTTGTTTTTCAGCGGTCCAGTGTCCAGTCTTCACGACAACATCCTCTGCTTTTTGGTGTCTGTCATACCGCGACGACCGTGTATGTCCTCTCTGCTCTCACCTAGTAACTCTCCCAGCACATCGCCTGAAAAGCCTCAACTCTTCTCTACCACAACACTGACTGGAGGACACAGCATAACTAGGGCAATGCGCATTTTTAATGCCATTACTCGATGACATCAGCCTTCCCTCTTCAGTAACTTGGATGGTTGTACATGTTGGATCTATTGACTGTAAGGCGCCAAACAGAACAGACTAAAAAGGACTTCGAAGTCCTCTTTAGTCTGCTGGAAAAGGTCAACACCGTACATAAATAATACTGTATTACGAAATACAGGTGATGCGTTCACGGGAGTGCTGGCCATGGGAATTTTCCATTACCTACCTGTTCATAAAACTAATGTACTGTAGTCGTTTGTATTACTATTGTATTGTTTTTCAAAAAAATATTTCTTATCTGAAAGTTTGTTTTTCTTTTTAAAAGTCTTGTTAAATGTTAAAATGGTGCTGTCGAGGTTGCCCTCTAGTGGGTTCTTCGGACCACCACACACTGCCAGGAGAGCCTGGAATTCAGGGTATAACACTGTTTTATTTTCATCAATCTCGACAGGCTTCTGCTTTCCAGCAAAATGTATTTTCCCTTGCGTCCGCTCATCAGCACCTCCAACTCCAACAACGTGTCTCATTCCGGCTGCTGCTAATAAAGGCGACAGGTGATTAGATAACAAGGCCCACCTGGGCCATCTACTCACCTGTCGCTGTCTTCGAGGCCGGTCCTGGCACACCCCGTTCCGCGGCAGGCCACGCCCCCCGCCACAGACTCTTTTCTGGGAGAGCAAGCTCAGATTAAATTGATTTCAATTCATTTGAATGGACAGGGCCGCTTTAAGATACGAGTATACCGAGTTAGGGGTTTATTTGCAGAATGCAATGTGGTCGTAAACTAAGGTACCACTGTACAATCACATCTGTGTTGACAGCCACTTATGGATAAAGATGTGTGTATTTTATGCAACCAATTAAAAAAATTACAAACAAAAAAATTAATTTGAAATGAAAACAGGTATTTTTTCAAACAAAAAAAGGTATGGTAACAAATCTTTTTTGAGGGTGTTTGCAAATCCATTTTTTGTTATGGCTTATCTTTGATATTGTGGGCTGGGCCTGCTAGGAACACTATTTTTATTGGTCAATATCGCCCAGTCCTTGTTTTTGGTATTTTCCCTCCAAATGTGTTGAGGGCAGGTGTATTCAGCAGTCTGAGACTGACCAATAAAAAGGCTTCTAACATATTGTTCAGAGGAGGCCACACCCACAATATCGAAGTTTAGTTGTAACCGAAAAAAAAAAGATTTGCAACCAAAAAATGTCTACTTTTTTTCCCCTCCCCCAAAAAAATTTGGGCCTAAGGAGAATTACATAGAATATACTGTATATGCATATTTACTATATTGATCACAATAATACAATGTATTGTTTTATTAATATAGATATCTTTATTTATAATTATTATAATTATTCGTAATTGCTTTAATTATATCATTTGTGAGTTTTTTTAGTCAATGTTTAGATTTGTATTATCGTTCGTATTGATATTGATTATCGCTCATACATATTTTTTACTACGGCTGTCAAAGTTAGAATTCCTGACTGTTGCCAAGTCTACGTATTGCAAATTACTTTTTTCTGAAGTCTTTAGAACAGACCTGGGAAATTATCTTGACTTTGCTACATTGAGAGAAAAAAAATCTGTCTGGGGGCCGGTGTGTACGTGAAGAAAAAAATAAATAAATAAATAGAATTATTAAATAAAAAACATTAAAATTAAAAAAAATTAAATTAAATTTAAAAAAATAAATAAATAAATAAATTTAAAAAAAAAAAAATATATATATATATATATATATATATATATATATATATATATATATATATATATATATATATATATATTTATATATATATATATATACATACACATATATACAGTATATATACATACATATGCTTTGTGCCTCGTCTGCCTGGAACTGCTGTGACGCAGATTACCGTAATAACTAGTATATTATACTATACAGATACTCGCAGATTCAAACCATTGAAATACTTTCTTTAGTTCAAACCTTATGGTAATTTGAAAACAGCACAGCACATCTTAATGGCGGCTACAGATTCGATTTGAAGGTCTAAAAAAATTTTTTGGAAACGTCTGGCGGGCCGGATTAAAAACCTCAACTGGCCGTATTTGGCCCGCGAGACGTATTTTGTCCAGGTCTGCTTTAGAAAGACAAAAAAGGACAAAAAGCGACTTCAGAAAAAAGTTGCTCGCAAAGTTTGTGTGTTTCAAGTTGCAGTTTTTGGGGCCTGTATTTGAGTGTGTGGTTCTTTATTTGGGCTTGCTTTTCTGTCTGTAGTTAAAAGCAAACACATATTAAAGATTAAAAAAATTTCCATTTGCGATTAATCGTGATTTATTATGAGTTAAATATGGACGATGCGATTAACCGGAAGTCAAATATTTTAATCAGCCCAAATTTGTATATACTAATTTTATACATTGTATTTTACTGTACCGTATTTTTCGGAGTATAAGTCGCTCCGGAGTATAAGTGGCACCGGCCGAAAATGCATAATAAAGAAGGAAAAAAAACATATATAAGTCGCACTGGAGTATAAGTTGCATTTTTTGGGGAAATGTATTTGATAAACCCAACACCAAGAATAGACATTTGAAAGGCAATTTAAAATGAATAAAGAATAGTGAACAACAGGCTGAATAAGTGTACGTTATATGAGGCATAAATAACCAATTGAGAACGTGCCTGGTATGTTAAGTAACATATTATGGTAAGAGTCATTCAAATAACTATAACATATAGAACATGCTATACATTTACCAAACAATCTGTCACTCCTAATCGCTAAATCCCATGAAATCTTATACGTCTAGTCTTTTACGTGAATGAGCTAAATAATATTATTTGATATTTTACGGTAATGGGTTAATAATTTCCCACATAAGTCGCTCCTGAGTATAAGTCGCACCCCTGGCCAAACTATGAAAAAAACTGCGACTTCTAGTCCGAAAAATATGGTATATTCAAAAAAAATGCAATACCATTGAAATATATACTTTCTTCATATAATTTGAGTTTATTTATTATTGGTTTTGTTACTTTTTTCTGCAGAGTCAAAAAATTGTTGATTATGCCCCAGACACAACATTAGGTACACCTGCAGATTCTATGGAAGAATTGTGCATTTACAAAGACAACAATGCTCATTGATTATAAAAGAGATACGCATTTATGTATTCATGTGTTTGCTCCGATGTATTGTGAGCCTCTTATGTCCCATTGTCAAATAGTCGAAGTCTTACATTGCATCTAATGGCCGTGCAGTCAGGTATTGAAATGAATCTTCTTAATGCACCTTCCCTCTATCTTTTTGTCACTCCTGCATGCTTTTAAGCTGCGAGTATAAAAAGTAGATTAATTACTCATTGTGTCGCTTTACCACTAAAAAGATGCACTGGAGATGGATGGCGATTGCTTGTGGCTGTAACTGCTGGGAGCGCCATCTCAAGATGGCCGTTGCACGTGTGACATGAATCCATCTTTCAAAGTCACAATAAATCAGCTGACAAAGAAGCAAAGCTGCTGCGAGCTTTAATGATGCTGACAATAAAACTCTTTGCATTACGGCCTCAATTAAGGATGAACGTTCCGCCTTAATAAACTATTTGTTTCTGGCCAGACTCTGTATGTAAACAACACTGGGAGTAGCGCTTTTATGCACCAGTTATTTTGCGCACTTGGAATGTTCTGGACATCTTTGAACAGTCTTGCAAAGACTAACCTAATTGGGCTTTTTCTTTGGCTTTTGGTCACATATACTGGCAGGACACTTCTTGTGTGTGTTCTTTTTGCAAGGCTGCACTTATTTTTACACTTGCATGACAGTTAGTAATGCTATAAAGGACGTATCGACCAATTCTGACTGTGCTTTCGTCATTAATGATTTCAGTGTTTTTTGTCAACTTTTACCGTGGTTCACTTATCTTTTACACTTTTGTGACTGTTTTAAATGTTTTAAAAAATGTATTAAAAACAAAACAACACCAAATAGCTTTTTTTTCCATTTGATAGCATTATCAGAGACTTGAGGGTTTTATTTGGATTTTTTACTGTACTTCATTTCTTTTTACGTTTGTAAATGTTACAATGTTTCTTAAAAACATTGAATGTACAGATTATTTCTATGTCAATGACCTTGGCCTTTTTATTTTATTTTTTAACATTTTTAATGGATTCATGGCTTATTTGTTGTATTTCTAACTCTGAGTATCTTACTATATATATATATATATATATATATATATATATATATATATATATATATATATATATATATATATATATATATATATATATATATATTTATATATACATATATATATACGTATATATGTATACATATATATACTAAAATAATTTTACTATGTATATATACAGTATATATTATATACATATACTGTATATACATATACTGTATATATATATATATATATATATATATATATATATATATATATATATATATATATACATAGTAAAATACTAAAATTATTTTAATATGTATGTATATATATATATATATACACATAGTAAAAGTATTTTACTATAAATATATATATATACATACTGTTTATATAAATAGTAAAATACAAAAATTATAGTATATATATATATATATATATATATATATATATATATATATATATATATATATATATATATATATATATATATTTATATATATATATATATATTTATATATGTATATATATACAGGTAAAAGCCAGTAAATTAGAATATTTAGAAAAACTTGATTTATTTCAGTAATTGCATTCAAAAGGTGTAACTTGTACATTATATTTATTCATTGCACACAGACTGATGCATTCAAATGTTTATTTCATTTAATTTTGATGATTTGAAGTGGCAACAAATGAAAATCCAAAATTCCGTGTGTCACAAAATTAGAATATTACCTAAGGCTAATACAAAAAAGGGATTTTTAGAAATGTTGGCCTACTGAAAAGTATGAAAATGAAAAATATGAGCATGTACAATATTCAATACTTGGTTGGAGCTCCTTTTGCTTCAATTACTGCGTTAATGCGGCGTGGCATGGAGTCGATGAGTTTCTGGCACTGTTCAGGTGTTATGAGAGCCCAGGTTGCTCTGATAGTGGCCTTCAACTCTTCTGCGTTTTTGGGTCTGGCATTCTGCATCTTCCTTTTCACAATACCCCACAGATTTTCTATGGGACTAAGGTCAGGGGAGTTGGCGGGCCAATTTAGAACAGAAATACCATGGTCCGTAAACCAGGCACGGGTAGATTTTGCGCTGTGTGCAGGCGCCAAGTCCTGTTGGAACTTGAAATCTCCATCTCCATAGAGCAGGTCAGCAGCAGGAAGCATGAAGTGCTCTAAAACTTGCTGGTAGACGGCTGCGTTGACCCTGGATCTCAGGAAACAGAGTGGACCGACACCAGCAGATGACATGGCACCCCAAACCATCACTGATGGTGGAAACTTTACACTAGACTTCAGGCAACGTGGATCCTGTGCCTCTCCTGTCTTCCTCCAGACTCTGGGACCTCGATTTCCAAAGGAAATGCAAAATTTGCATGGTTGGGTGATGGTTTGGGGTGCCATGTCATCTGCTGGTGTCGGTCCACTCTGTTTCCTGAGATCCAGGGTCAACGCAGCCGTCTACCAGCAAGTTTTAGAGCACTTCATGCTTCCTGCTGCTGACCTGCTCTATGGAGATGGAGATTTCAAGTTCCAACAGGACTTGGCGCCTGCACACAGCGCAAAATCTACCCGTGCCTGGTTTACGGACCATGGTATTTCTTTTTCTAAATTGGCCCGCCAACTCCCCTGATCTTAGCCCCATAGAAAATCTGTGGGGTATTGTGAAAAGGAAGATGCAGAATGCCAGACCCAAAAACGCAGAAGAGTTGAAGGCCACTATCAGAGCAACCTGGGCTCTCATAACACCTGAGCAGTGCCAGAAACTCATCGACTCCATGCCACGCCGCATTAACGCAGTAATTGAGGCAAAAGGAGCTCCAACCAAGTATTGAGTATTGTACATGCTCATATTTTTCATTTTCATACTTTTCAGTTGGCCAACATTTCTAAAAATCCCTTTTTTGTATTAGCCTTAAGTAATATTCTAATTTTGTGACACACGGAATTTTGGATTTTCATTTGTTGCCACTTCAAATCATCAAAATTAAATTAAATAAACATTTGAATGCATCAGTCTGTGTGCAATGAATAAATATAATGTACAAGTTACACCTTTTGAATGCAATTACTGAAATAAATCAAGTTTTTCAAAATATTCTAATTTACTGGCTTTTACCTGTATATATATATACATATAGTAAAATACGCTGAGTTAGAAATACAACAAACTCTGTTTGAGTCACTAGAGAAAAGCGCTATATAAATATAATTCACTTCACAAATACACAATGAATCAATTAAAAAAGTAAAAGAAAAAAACAAATTCCAAGGTCTTGGACATAGAAATAATCAGTTTCAGGATGAAGCTGTGGCCATTACAAAACTGTGCAAAACTGTACATTCAATGTTTTTAAGTAACATTGTAACATTTACAAACGTAAAAACTACAGTCAAAAAATCCAAATAAAACCCTCCTGTCTTTGATGACGTGATCAAATGGAAAAAGAAAAAGCTATTTGGTGTCGATTTGTGTGTGTGTATATATATATATATATATATATATATATATATATATATATATATATATATATATATATATATATATATATATAAAACTAACAAAACAAGGGGGGTAATGGCTCAACAATCTCCTTTAAAATGGTAAATGGTAAATGGGTTGTACTTGTATAGCGCTTTTCTAACTTTTTTTAAGGAACTCAAAGCGCTTTGACACTATTTCCACATTCACACACACACATTCACACACTGATGGCGGGAGCTGCCATGCACGGCGCTAACCAGGCCCATCAGGAGCAAGGGTGAAGTGTCTTGCTCAAGGACACAACAGACGTGACCAGGATGGTAGATGGTGGTGATTGAACCAGTAACCCTCAGATTGCTGGCACGGCCACTCTCCCTTCAACACGCCGTCCCCCAAACAACACAACAACATTACAGCAAGCCTTAATGTCAACACACAAAAGTCTTGTTGGTGCGCTCCTGAACGGTAACCACCATGTCCCTAAAATGAAAAAAAAAAGAAAGAAAAAAAAGGAAATAAATGTTACCTTGTGTCTGTGAATATTTGTAGCATTGTTGAACAAGGAGAGATGAACGAGCAGTGGCTTCACGTAGTCACCACCAGCGTTAGCACAAACTAGCAGTGTGAGGCGATCCTTTAACGGCTTGTGTCCCGGTAGTGCCTTCTCCTTTGCTGTAATAAAGGTCCGCTGTGGCATCGCTTTTGGTTTCATCACGGGCGCGGTATAGCTCGGTTGGTAGAGTAGCCGTGCCAGCAACTTGAGGTTTCCAGGTTCAATCCCCACTTCTCCTAGTCACTGCCGTTGTGTCCTTGGGCAAGACACTTTAACCACCTGCTCCCAGTGCCACCCACACTAGTTTAAATGTAACTTAGATAATGGGTTTCACTAAGTAAAGCGCTTTGAATCACCAGAGAAAAGCGCTATATAAAATATAATTCACTTCACTTCATCACAATTAAAGACTTGCTGCGGAACAAATCCCACTTTGCTGATAAAATCCTCGACTTGAAGGTACTGGCCTAACTAGCTATATACTAGCTCAAAGCGGTTGTCTAGCAACCCGACGCTATACAGCGAGACTGTAAGAGTTTGGACACATTTAAAGCATTTCTGATCACACAAAGTGATCTCTAAGACAGGCTGACACAATCCTGACCTGAACAAGGAACGACATTGTGGAAGTCAACTCGTCAGAAGTGCCGCGAGCCGTTGAAGCTCTTTGAAATGGCCTCGCCCGTGTGTACAGGATGTAAACAGCATGTGACGTTGAGAGCCCCGCCTCTTCAAAGTGGCCATGCCTGCGTGCACAGGAAGTGATATAATCAAAATGTCAGCCCCAAGCAGCATGCAAAATGAATGACATGTACACCAAGACATGGTTCGCACACAAAAGCATATTTGGCGCCACGTAAACGTTCGTAAACTGAAAAGGTTGCAAATAGAGGCGTTCATAAATGGAGGTTCCATAGACCAGAGGTGCCAAAACTTTTTGCCACCAAGGGCCAAAGTGAAAATGTACCAATGAATTGGGGGTTAAATCACCAAAATGATTCCCGGGTGCGGCCACCGCTGCTGCTCACTGCTCCAATCACCTCCCAGGGGGTTATCAAGGGTGATGGGTCGAATGCAGAGGATAATTTCACCACACGTAGTGTGTGTGTGTGTGTGTGTGTGTGTGTGTGTGTGTGTGTGTGTGTGTGTGTGTGTGTGTGTGTGTGTGTGTGTGTGTGAGACAATCATTGGTACTTTAACATTTAACTTTTTAACAATGGACCAAACAACAATTTTAAGTGTGAAAGACAAATATGCTAACTGTAAATAATAAGTTCCTTTATTTTATTATGGATAGCAAAGTTACCTTCTGGCCATGCCATCAATAATTGTGTGAGCTTGAAAGAAGTCAGTATGAATATGTCTTCCACTTGGGGAGCCACCCTTTGGTGGGCAAAACAAAACAACTCGGAGGGCCAAATCTAGCCTGCGGGCCCCACTTGGGGCACCCCTGACATAGGGTCATTTAATTTTATTCTATCATTGATTAAGGATTCAAGGACTCAAATTGTTGACATTTTAACCAACAGATTTGTAGTGTATTTATTATTCTATGATGTTGGCGCCGTGTTGTCTAATCTTTGTTTGTTTGTGTAATTCATGTTTGCTATTAGGCCTTTTTTATGCCCTTTGTGAAAAGAACACATTACTTGGGGACTTAATGTGGAAAAACTCCATCCTCACAGCATCATTAAAGTATTTGCTCGAGTTAATTTGAGTCCTTCTTGTTCCGCACTTTTCTCTTTTGAGAGAAAACTAAAGCTTCCACTTCAGTTTCTGCATTAAGTCAGCCTGGCAGGAGGATCCCCTGAGAGTTTGTCTTTCTGCTTGTATCCCACCAGGAGCCCCCACATAGCAGCCCACCAAGGTCAGCGTGGAGCTCAGCGTGAACGTTTTCCCCGAAACTTCACTTTGTTGGGCCACTTAGTTTCTAGAAGATGCTAAAAGCGTGTTTACATGTGTTTTTATGGCTTTTAGTGAGGGACCACAGTATATTGCAAATACACACTGCAGGTTATTATTGTACTGAACAATGAGATTGTCATTGTGCTCCTTTTTACACTTTATCTTGCAAATACTACAACATAATATATATGTTTAATATTTGATAGAATAATATTATATTCTTCTTTGAGATGTTTGTACGAGTTTGTTTTTTGTGTGGTACTATGCTCTATATAGTTACAAACCAATTGTGATGTATCATATTCTTCACTGCTGTTTTAAGTGCACATTTAAAGTAAACAAATAAACATTAAATAAATAATAATTATAAGAAAAATAGATGTAAGTCACGCAAATGTTGAGTTAATGAATTAGGATCACTGAAAGTGCAAACCTCACAATTCTATCATAGACAATCTCATTTTTAAATATAAAACTAATACAAAGCAATACTTAAGAAAAATAGGTCAAAATGTTATTAAAATATGTGTGTAAAAAAAAAAAAATAAATATATATATATATATATATATATATATTAAAAGATAAATAGTTGAATATTTATAAAACAAAAAAAATGTTTGTAGTATTTCACAATGTATTGTTCTTTATGCATTTTAATATTAAATAAGTATTATTATTTAATTTGGACTCGTTTAGTGCTGTTGTCCTCGTTATGGAATGCTAATTATAGCATAATTGACTGAATAGTAGGAAATATGTAAGAGATGTGGGCGTGGTCTGAGCTGCTCTCATCACACGCAGCGGTGCTGTCAATTAGAGGATGACGTCACACCTTTGAACGGACTCGCGCCTCGGGAGCGTCAATGCAAGATTTGACACAAGCGCGACTTTATTTTTTTTTACCTCACGATGACGTCAGATGTGCGCATGGCTTTTAGTGCACGCTCCCATTAACGTTATTTAACAAGCCGGGCTGTGTGAGCTCCCGAGCCTCCGTCACGTGACTATACGGCGCACTGCACAGGTGTGCCACTCTGTGACGCGTCCGCGCGCAACTTGACGGGGGCTCGGGAGCGCGCATAGCCCGGCTGGTTAAATAACGTTAATGAGAGCGCGTGCACTAAAAGCCTCGCGCACGTCTGACGTCATCGTGAGGTAAAAAATAAAAAATAAAGTCGCGCTTGTGTCAAATCTTGTTTTTGAAGCGTAAATGCTAAAAAATCAACTGCATTATTTCCATTTGAAAACAAATGCAGTTCAATTCCAGCATTAAAGTAATAAAACCAAGGAAATATTTTTAAATAAAAAGCATTTTGATGTTTTGTTTCCCTATGAAGTGATCTTGTGTTCAGGTGAAAAATGGTGTTTGTCTGCAGCCGCAAGGGAGTTTAGAAGAGAATTGGCGCATTCTTGCTTTTTTAAGCACTATTGTTATTCTGCACTTATCTCTTCCTTATCTTAATCTAGCTGCATTGTTTACTTATCTTATTTTAGGTAGGGGCCCGGGGGTCATTACTAATGTGTTATCTGCCCTGTCTTTCAATCCAACGCATTAAAACACTGATTCTTATCTCGCTCTTGCACCAAAATAGTGTCTTTTTTATTTATAATAGCTGAATTTTTTTTTTTTTTTTTGGTCCTAAAAATTGTGTTTTATGCACAAAAATATGGCTTGGCTTTCAAAACGTGTGTTAAAAGGCAACATTGTTGTCGAAGTTACATAAATAAATACGCAAGAGCAAAAACACAAGCTGATATTGCAAGAAAATGGAGAAATGTTGCAGGCTGCATGTGCTGCAGGCTGTGTTTGCGTGGAAAAGGGGGTCGTGTCGTGTATTTGTTGTGGGTCTCTGCAGTCGGCAGTGAGTATCAGCTGATGCCAGGAGCAGATAAGCTGACTGCCGTCTGCACACACCGGAGGAACTGGACTGAGCACAACTAAAAGGAGAGCAAGTGTGCCACTACTGATAATAATAATAATTTAAATAATAATAATAATATACAACAGCTGAAGAGGGACAACTTGATAGAACAAAACAACATTCATATCTCATCCTTTTTTCTTTTTTCTTTTTTAACAAAGCCTAAAACAAAACGTTTCAATTATGCACCAATATGAAATATTATACACATGTCAGAAATGACCTACACTTATTAAGTAGTTGTTTTTTTTTGTTTGTTTTATTTGAAACATTTAAAATACATAGCAATTTAAATAAACATGAAATAAATAAATCTTGCTCTTAGGAGCCAACACTGAGACACGTCGTTGTGTATTCAGCTTTTTTATTATTATTAATAATAATAATAATATTTAGATCAGTTAATATACCCTTTTATGAATCGCTTTCCTAACAATAAATAATATAACAATAATTTAGTGGGGGTTTTTTCCGTTTGCTTAAACAAGCTTGTATTTTACAACATGAAAAAATTGCTTGTCCATCCCCCCCCCCCCCCCCCCCTTTTTTTTTTTGTTCATGCTCGGGGTTTAAGACAGAGAGTCTAATTTGTTTTTAAAAAAAAAAAAAAAAGAGAGAGAGAGAGAGATCACGTGGCGGAAACAAGACACGAACAAAAAAGATCACAATAAAATGTGAAGGAAGTCCATGAAGTGTTCCCAAATTGTTCCCTGATGGAATATTATTTTGTATATCCACTTTGGAGGGTAAAACATGATCTTCTGTACATCTTTCTTCATGCAACATCCGTCAGTCTTCCTCAGAAAATCCTTTCCATCTTCTGATTGGTGGGATGAGCTGGTCACATGCAAGGGGGGAGGAGGGGGCGGGCGTTGGGGGGGGGGGGGGGGGGCATGCTGCAATTGTATTTGCAGAGGTCAGAGGTCAGACGAGAGGAGTCCGTTTCACGTCTCCACAGGACTTGGTACCATACTGTTGGGGGTGTCCGGTAACTGAGAGGATAAGGATGTGACGTCACTTCCGGATGAGTTGCCGAGAGAGCCGGACTCAGAGAAAGACACCTGTACGAAAAAAAATAATATATTATTAACATATACATCAATTATAAGAATATCATTACATTTAGGTTTTACACCGATGTGTTTAAGCAATTAACAATACACAAACAAAAAGGAAAATATAAATGTGATATGTTAAAAACTATTTAAAAAATACATATTGTGTTGGCCGTGTAACACGTATTGATATTGGACAGAAAGGCGCACATTCAAGCCAAAAATTTGACAAATAAATAGAATTTAATCAATATATTATCTGAAAATATGGCATTTTAAACTCAAGTTTAATGTTTTATGTTTAAAGTGCCCAGGCACAGATATGATCAAATAAATACATCGAAACCAAAAATATCCATCCTTTTTCTACGCGAGGTGTTGGTGGGGCTAACAATAATAATAATAAATAAATAAAACTAAAGTACCATAATTTCACAGCATTTAACAGTATCATTGTACATTAAAATACTGGAAATATACTGTCACCTAACAACAAATTACTATCAAAATTACAGTTCCCTTAGATTTCACAGTAAATTACTGCAGATGTTACTGTAAAAGTATTGCAATTATTAACCAGTAATTTACTTTTAAATTACAATTGTTGGAAATGTATTATTATATATAAATAAATCATAATAATAATAATAAATGATCAGCTAAACATACAAACTAAAGCTTGCACTTTTGAAACAAAATTATATTTTGTTTTCCTTAGACAATATTATGTACAGACAAGCAGCACACATTTAGACAGAAATATTCAATTACAATTCTTATTAAATTCAACTAAACTAATATTCAATAATCATAATTCTTCATTTATATTTGGACATTTTGAACATTTTCAACTTAGGTTACTGAAGGCCCTTTTGCTGCTCCATGGTCCTGCTCAAAGCAGGACCATGGAGGCACGCTTGGACGAGTTTGGTGTGGAAGAACAGCACTAAAACATAGTGGCAGGTGGACAGATGTACAGTTACAGATGTACAGATACAGATATAGATATAGATATAGATATAGATATAGATATAGATAAAGAGACACACCCACCAGTTGTTGGAAGGCGGGCTGGTCCAAGTCACTCTGCAGTGCAAACTCACTGAGGGCCTTCCATGGAGGTTGGTACGTCTGCACCTCCACTGGGTTCCCCTGCATGGTGCTCTCATGTCGGATTGGACTTCCAGCCACTAAAGGGGTTCCCGTCAGGCCCTGCAGGTTCTAATAGAAGTTATAGAACATTTGTATGATTAATTCAACATTCGTTGTAGGGATAAGAAGACGTCCACATAAACATATATCACTTATACCACAAAGTGCATTTTTATGGACCAGCTGTGCTTTATTGAAATACAATTACACACACACACGCACAAAAACAGCAAAAGGGGATACAAAATAGGCGGAATGTAAAGACAAAAAGCTATCATGTTGATAATAATAAATGATAGATATTTATTCATTTGTATTTCTATTTATTTAATGTATTAAGGATAGCCCTTTGAGATGCAGATCTCATTTTTGAGTGGGTCCAGTAACACAAATTGTTATCTTTACTTACACACATACTATATATATATATATATATATATATATATATATATATATATATATATATATATATAGCTGATTTTTTTTGCCACTTTAAACAATTAAAAAAAGAATCTCCAAATATCAAAATGGCCCTTTTTTTATTTTTCAGAACGCGGTGTGGATGCCTTATCACACACAGCACAGGACATTTCATTAGGTACACCTGAATAATTTTGTTTAGAATTAGTTGGGGGGGGCAATTTTTCCATGAATAAGTGCAAGTAAAATGCCAAGTAATGAATGACAAGTCGCGTGTATTCCTAGCCCCTTCCTGCTCCATCACTGATAACAAAATATAAAGGTAAATCCCCACACTTTTTTTTACACTGTCCCTCGCGGCGCCATGGTTACGGAAAATAAAATTAAACAAAAACAAAAATATAAATGTGATATGCTATAATACACATATATGATAGATAGTACTTTATTGATTCTTTCAGGAGTCAATAAAGTACTATCTATTATATATGTGTATTATAACATATGACATTCATATTTCAAACAAAAACAAAAATATAAATGTGATATGTTATAATACACATATATAATAGATAGTACGTTATTGATTCCTTCAGGAGTCAATAAAGTACTATCTATTATATATGTGTATTATTATATATATATATATATATATATATATATATATATATATATATATATACATATATATATATATATATATATATATATATATATATATATATATATATATATATATATATATATATATATATATATATATATATATATATATAATAGATAGTACTTTATTGATTCCTTCAGGAGTCAATAAAGTACTATCTATTATATATGTGTATTATAACATCCATCCATAACATATCACATTCATATTTTTGTTTTTGTTTGTGGATAATATTGTAACAATGTAAATTTGGCTGTATAAGGAACATAATAGAGAGGCACATATTAAAGCCAAAAATGTGGAGGGGAAATGTCAAAATAAACAGAATAGAAATTCAAATTAAAGCAAAATATTGTCTGTAAATATGATATTTTTGTTTAGTCCTGTGGGGTCCAACAGGTGTCAGGATGATATGCACATTGTTGTTATTTTGCACTTTTTTTTTTCTCCCTGGGAATTAGTTTGAGTACAAAACATGCATCGCATTAAATCCAAGATTGATTCAAAAGTATAGAAATTGTTTCACATAAAAATAAAAAAAAGTGTGAATTTTATTTTGTAATATTGAGGGGGGGGCAAAATAAAACGCCGCTTGGGTCCCCAAATTGGCACTCAAGTGTCAACCAAAAGTGAGTAATATGCTTTATGTTCATGCTTGTATATTATGCAGGGGTACCCAGTGTCATGCTTTATGAATTATATATATATATATATATATATATATATATATATATATATATATATATATATATATATATATGTATATATATATATATATATATATATATATATCTATATATATATATCTATATATATATATATATATATATATATATATATATATATATAGCTTTATAAATGATGATGAATATCAGACATTATTTCACACACACACACACACACACACACACACACACACACACACACACACACACACACACACACACACACACACACACACACACACACACACATGCACACACGACACAATATAATAATAACAATAATATAGTTAATAAAAGGCATGCCAACACGACATCAAGAGTAGAAATGGATGTGGGTGACTTACGAAGATGCTTACAGTCTTATCACTGTGTTGCTGCTGCAGCTGCTTGATGAGCAGCGACTTCTTCTTGTCTTTGCAGCGCTTGTTCTGGAACCACACCCGGATGACCCGCGGGCTGAGGCCGGTCATCTCCACCAGCTGCTCCTTCATCAGCGCGTCCGGCCTGGGGTTGGCGTTGTAGCACGTGCGCAGCGTGTGCAGCTGCTTCTCGTTCAGCACCGTGCGCACGCGCGTCGTCTTCTCCGACTGCTTGTGCACGTGGTTCCGGTGCGGGGCCTGCCGGACCGTCACCGGGTCTGGTGGGGACAGGGACGCGCCTTTAAAGACCAGTTGTAATAATAATAATAATAATAATAATAATAACAAAGTTGTCTTCATATCAATTATTTTTTCTGGTGTGCAGTGGATTATCACAGAAATGATACACATTTTTCTATATATTTGATTTATTTTAACAAGTTACATAAAACAGGTTCATTTATGTTTAAAGCGAATATTCTAATATTATCTGGACATGTGTCATGTTTTTAAATGTACATGTTATGGTTACGCAAATTGGCATGCTTAACATTCTTGTTTGTGTGTACATTATTGGAAACAATTGAAGCTGGGACAAGCGGTAGTAAAATGGATGGATGGAAGTTGACAACACACATGTCACATAATGTCAGGTTTGACTTAATAAAATCAATTACACCTCAAAAATGCAGATAAATATGCAATATTACTTCTTTTTTTTTTTTTTTACTTCTTAGAGTTTTCTCCTAATTTGTGATTAGCCATTTGGGTTAGGTTAGCCCTTAAACATTGTATGTATTTAATATATGCGTATCTAAAATAGAATATTAATAGTGCAATAAAAACAAAAAACATCCATATCCGAACAAATATTTACTCAGTCTCTTGCTATCAAAAGAGCAATACCCGTAAGGGACAAGCGGTAGGAATCGGTTGGGTGGATACAAACAAACAGAAATACAACAATTATGAGCATATGACTTTTTTTAAAGTTTGTAAAAAAACACAATAATAATACATTTAGTGCCATAATTCTTTAAAATGTTGGTTACTCAAAAATAATAAGGTATTATACTTATTTTTTTAATTAAATTTCCAGTATATTATTTTTGACAACATGTCTACGGTTTAGCTTTTCCAATGTGGTTCTGCAAGTAAAAGGCCCATTTACAGGATCAATTTCACAATATAATAACATTGCATAACCTATCATAATAAATATACAGATAATAAAAACACGTGTAGTAAATTAACAAAATAAAACGCCTATATGCTTCTCTGTATGCTATAAGTGCCATTTGTCGCTCTATAGCATAAATGCTACCATCACAATAATTATATTAATAATAGTATTAATTCATATATACGCAATATTGTAACGGGTAATATATATTTCAATATAAGAGAGTGTTTTGTATGACATATTAATTGTAGGTATTGTTTTATTTGTACTGCACTGATGGGGTAAGTAAATACATTTTATTTCTATAGCACTTTTCACAAAGTGCTTCACATGGTAGAAATACAAACAGTAAGCTATATATCATGATGGAAAGTAACTAACATAATAACAATAATTATCATATAACATAATGCGAAGGGAATAAGCGGTAGAAAAATGGATGGATGGATAATGTAGATTGATAATGGAATATTACTGCTTGCACTTAATTTCGTTGTCAACCTGCACGACTATGACAATAAATTATATTCTATTTGAAAAAGAATAATAATGAATAAAAAGGAAAACTCACGTGTACCTGCCAGGTGCAGGGTTCTGCTGGAGTGCATGTTGTGTCCCGGGCTGATGGGGCTCCCGGCGGAGCCTCTGTCCAGCAGCAGGCTGTGGTCGGCCCGGCAGAGGAGCTCGTCTTCCCGCAGAGCGAACTCATCCCCGGGCAGCAGCTGCCTGCTGCACACGGAGCAGCGGAAACACTCGATGTGGTAAACATGGTCCCGGGCCCTCATCACCAGGTCGCTGCTGCTGAAGCCCAAATTGCACTTTGCACATTTGATCCCGAAAAGCCTGCAGAAAAATGACATTGCAGATTTTTTTAATTTTTATATTTTTTTTGTTTTTGTCATGCAACATTTGAAAAAAAACAACAATGTCATTTACCTGACGTAATCTCTCTTGCAGTAGGTCTTTCCGTCCCGGACGAAGCATGTGCAGGTCTCGTCCAGGTACTGACTGCATTCTGCACACTTGAGGCAGGCTGCATGCCACTCCAGGTCCGGGGACACCTTCAGGATGTACTGGTCGTGGATCTGACTTCCACACCCCACACACATGGCGAATCCTGGCTTCTCTGCAACAAAACAGAACATTTGCACCAAATTGACATTTAAATTAAAAAAAAAATTTAAAAAAAGTTTTTTTCCACACATTTGTGTTGCTTTTGTCGTTCAATTCTGCATATTGAGCAACACTTGTCACGCGTCAGACAAAAATGTTGCATTATTTGAAAACATAACACTCCACTGTGCATTATGTGGAAGCCTCCTCCTACACTTACTTTTGGAATGATCCCCCATATCACCCAAGAAAGAAGAGCTGAAAATAATATCCACCATACAGGAAGGATGAAGGGGCTCGTTGGAGGTGCAGAAAAAGATGACTGGCCCTTGCCGAGGCTGCCTCCCTCATAACTTGTGTCTCCCCGGACTGGAGGAAGAGGAAGAAGGAGGAGGAGGAGGAGGAAGAGAGGAGGCTGCAGGGTCCATACGCCGCAGCTGTGACGTCACGACGCCCCGAGCAGGCCCCTCCAATAGCAGCGAGTTTACACTCACTAATGCCTGAGAATATTATCATTATAATATAATCACATGTTATCCACATAATATTAATATATTGATTGAATCAAATTAAATTAATGTATATGGTGGAAATATTTCTAATATGCTCATATGTATCAAAGTGTAAAATAATGAGGAACAAAAATAATGTTTAAATAATTAATAATAATTTTCTTTGTACTTTTAAAACTATTTGTTTTTGTTTTTTTTTTAAATGAAAATAAATTAATATATATGGTGGAGATGTCTCTAATATGCCCAAATATTGTATTCAAGTGTAAAGACACTCAGAGATGCAAGACACCACTGTAAAATAGTGAGGAAAAATATTGTTTGAATAATTTTAAATATTTTCCTTATACTTTAAAAAATATTTGTTGTTTTTTAATTTAAAAAAAAAATATATATATATATATGGTGGAGATGTCTCTAATATGCTCAAATATTGTATTAAAGTAAAAGGACACTCAGAGATGCAAGACACCACTGTAAAACAGTGAGGAAAAATAATGGTCAAATACTTTTAAATAGGTTCCTTATACTTTTAAAACTATTTGTTCTTTTTTAATTAAAATATAAATTACTATATATGGTGGAGATGTATCTATTATGCTCAAATATTGTATTTCAGTATAAGGATACTCAGAGATGCAAGACACCACTGTAAAATACTGAGGAAAAATATTGTTCAATCATTTTAAATATTTTCCTTATATTTTCAAAACATTTTTTTGTAATTAAAAAATGACTTAATATATATGGTTGAGATGCTTCTAATATGCTCATATATTATATACAAGTATAAGGACACTGAGCGATGCCACTGTAAACGATGCAACAATAACAATAATGTTAAAATGGTCTTCTAATAATACAAAAAAATGTACCTATACAAACAAATAATTGTTATGTTTTAATTAAAAAAAATCATATATATGGTGCATATGTTTTTTATATACATAAGTTCATATATATAAAAGCATGGTTGGAAATTGGGATATGCAGGACACCACTGTAACCTATACCACAATTATAATAAACATATTGTTAAACTAATTTTAGAATGATGCACACATTCGAATTATCCTAATGTTATGTAGTTTAAATATAAATATAGGGTTGTTGTTGTTTTAAACATGCATGTAATACAATGACTGTTCAATGATTGGCAGATCAACTGTTATTGTTTTAAAGGGCCAGCGCCTTCCATACTGCTCATCTGCCCAAGAAGGACATCTACCGGAAAACAGTGAGAACTGCAGCTTCTACATTACAGAATATATTTAGACACATACATGTTTCTATAATTAATTACTGTAATTGTTGTTACTTTAACCGTTACCAAGTTGTGTGCAAATATATGACATGAATTCGAACAAAACGTCTAAAAACTTTCCTGGATGACATTCTGAGAATAACATTTCATTTGCATACACATATTATGGTCTTTTCCTAAAAATAAAATAATAATATGCAAGAAAGTAAATTCCAAAATGTGAATAATATGATTAAAAACAACAACATTTGACAGCCCTAATAATGACTAATTGTAATTAGCTGATGAAATGATCATTGTGGTTATAAAACACCCCAACCTCTAACTGCACTAACATATGTCCACCTTTTTGATCTTTAATGCTTTTATTTTATTCACTGCTAGTGCTTTTCTGTTCTTAAGTTTACGACTGAAATTGTTCGTATTTATTTATTTTTGGTATTTGTACTTTTACTGCTGTCAAGTGTCTTTGAGTCTTCAGAAAAGTGCTTATGAATAATAAGTGTCAGCTGGGATAGGCTCCAGCACCCCCGCCACCCCGCGAGGGACAAGCGGTAGGAAATGGATAGATGGATATTATGATTATTAAATATGAAACCTATTGCAAACAACTGCAGTACAGTGCAACCCTCCAATAACATTAATACGCATTTTCTCATTGGGAAGTTCGGGTGTACCTAATATTCTGGCCAACCACACACACGAATACAACATCCATCTTGAATCTACAACGATAACAAAGTTACGTCGTGTCTGTTTCTAATGCATTTAAATGAAGACGTTGCACGTTGACAATAAATCCTAGCACTTTTATGCAGATTGAATTGCACATCTTCAACGTTGTTATGCCTCAGTGACGTCATGTCTTCAATACGGGCTCACATTTCTAATGGTGTTGCAATCCAGTTAGTTTGCATTACAGCCACGGCACGCTTCAGTGGAACTGCTGTCAACTGAAAATGACTGCTTAAAAAAATGCTGCAGATTTGGTCACAAACATTTTAGTGGAAACGTCCAACTAAGTCAGGGGTGTCAAACTTATTTTAGATGGGGGGGGGGCACATGGAGAAAAATCTACTCCCAAGTGGGCCGGACTGGTAAAATCACAGCACGATAACTTAAAAATAAAGACAACTTCAGATTGTTTTCTTTGTTTAAAAAATCGAATGAGCGCAATCTGAAAATGTACAAATCATAATGTTGTTGGGTTCTTTTTTACACCTACATGTTGTGGTAATAGTAAGTTATTTATACTTTCTGAATAAATTATGTGATAATGTTCATCAGTCAACTCATTGGTGTTCCTTTTCAATCTATCAAGATAAAAAAAATAATATCAAAATCAAATTACAGGATGTTATTTATGTAGTTTGCTCATTTTCCTGGACTGGTGCACTAACATCATGTGGTTTATTTTATTTTTTACATGTGTCGCATCATCTACAAAGATACAAAGAATTGTTATAGCGACATCTAGTGGACACATTTAGAACAGCGGTTTCTTTCATACAAAAATCCCGGCTCATTGTTATACTTAGCAAACTCATCCCACAGGCCGGATAAAACCTGTTCACGGGCCGAACCTACTTTTGACACCCCTGAACTAAGTCATGTGCATGCATAGTTACTGTATGTCTTTAACCCACATATGCGGTCCTCTCCAAGGTTTCTCAGAGTCATTCACATCGACGTCCCACTGGGGTGAGTTATTCCTTGCCCTTATGTGGGCTCTGTACCGAGGATGTCGTTGTGGCTTGTGCAGCGCTTTGAGACACTTGTGATTTAGGGCTATATAAATAAACATTGATTGATTGATTGATTGTTTTTAATGAATACTTAGGCCTACCACACTAATATATTTCACTGTCGGTTATTATGGAGAGCGAAGTGTTTTCTGAGGCGGTACTTGGTGAAAAAAAGTTTATAACGTGCATGGGTTGGAATAATCTTCACATGACAAAGATATTTGTTTTATTATATAGCGGTTAACTTATTTTTACACTTGTACGACAGGCAAAAAAGATCATGCCTGACGTCCACTGCCTTTAGAAAGATTCCCTCTACTCGGATTATTATATTATATATTTATATATTATATAAAAGTCAGAAAATACTTTTTTTTCCCCATGTTTTTCCTATTAAATTCAGTTTACAAAAAAAGATAACATTTGAGGCGCTGTGGCTTAAGATATAAAATATAATAATTATATTATATTATTATAATAGAGTTATTATAATAGAATATAATAATATTGTATTATTATATTCTAGCTTCATAATTAACATCTTTTTGTACTTGTATGATAGGCAAACATGTTGAAATGTTACATTAAACATTACAGCTACAGTTAACAAAAGTGTTTGGCCACAACTTGACTCTGGAATTATTATTATTTGCTATGGGAACAAATAGATTTGCAATTCCAACAAACAACAATATGTGATACAATATATTGTAAACTATGCTTCTTTTTAATATACAGGGCAGAGGTGAGACCAAGTCATTGTTTTGCAAGTCACAAGTAAGTCTCAAGTCTTTGCCCTCAAGTCCGAGTCAAGACAGGCAAGCCCCGAGTCAAGTCCAAAGTCAAGACTGGAAAGTCTCAAGTCAAGTCCTAAGTCCTGCATTTTGAGTTTCGAGTCCTTTCAAGTCCTTTTAACCACAGACTAATATATTAACACAGATTGTGTATGCTTTTCAAACGCTGTATTTATTTATTAAAACAAGTGCATTTTAAATTGCAGGAAAGAAAATTGTGCTGACATTGCACTTTATAATAGCACTATTAACCAGTCATTTTAAACATTAACTCATTCCTTTACAGAACAAACACATTGAAAAATAAAGTGCAAATGTACTTATTTGTACAAAAGTGTTAACATTGAAAAAACATGACATATACGTGAACATAACAAAAAAGTTGTACTTTTTATATGTCAGGGCCCTATGTTACATTGCATTTGCAAAAGACCAAATTAGCCAAGAGTCTGTCAGTCATTTGTGCACGATGGGGGCGTAGTATGATGCCACCATGGCTGAAAACTCGCTCCACTGGAGCACTGGAGGCAGGCACTGCCAAGACTCTCATGGCCACTCGGAACAGTGAAGGAAGAGTCTTCATGTTCAATGCCCAGAACAAAAGGGGGGAGAGAGTTGTTTTGGGTTGGTGCACTACTTGTAAGTGTATCTTGTGTTTTTTATGTTGAGGTAAACAACCAACAGTATGTCAGAAAGCTAGCTAAAACGGTACACATATTCATAATATAGTATACATTTTAACTGACCTTTATTTTACTATTTTTGTCTTTTTTTAGGTGGCTAAAATACGCGGTGCTGCTGACCGCCGTCTAACGTTACGTGTGATATATTGACTAACGTAACCCTGCTTTAAAAAAATCACTGAACAAAAAGTATGAATAAGGTAGTGAATTGCAACAGATTCCCGTGTTTGCAATAACGTTATAACGTTAGCAGTGAGTTTACAGCCTCACTGATTTAACTACACAGCAAATAAAAGTCACGTTACTTAGCCAATAAACGTTAACTTACATTCAAAACTTACCGTTCTTTGTGCAAATTCAAATGCCGGACGAAGTTGGAAGTTGTTGCCTCTCCATCAGTAATTTTCGAACCGCATGTGTTGCATACTGCAAACCGTTTTGTGTTGACCACCTCGTAATTTTTATACCCAAACAAAATTATTTTAGGTATCATTTTTTGTTCACTGGCGTGTGGTTTGGACATGTCTTCTTCGTTGGTTGTCCTGCAATTTGATTGGATGAATGCTGTGTGATGAAAACAAAGTAGATCTAATTTGATTGGCTGTTGTACTGAGACCACACCAGCTGACACACGCAACGCTGATAGACAAGTACACAATGAAAAATACAGAGCACTCCCGAATAACTTTTTCATCTTTGGGTTTTGGGGAAAGTAGCAAGTCATGTCAAGTCATGTCAATTCAAAAGGCTCAAGTCCAAGTGAAGTCACAAGTCATTGATGTTAAAGTCTAAGTTGAGTTGCAAGTCTTTTTACATTTTGTCAAGTCGAGTCTAAAGTCATCAAATTCATGACTCGAGTCTGACTCGAGTCCAAGTCATGTGACTCGAGTCCACACCTCTGATACAGGGTTCCTAAACCCAGTTGGTTAATGTTGCAGGTTAAGGTCATATGTAAACTTAGACTTAGACTTCCTTAGTTTTTGTTGTTGTTTCTTTCTTTCTTTCTTTCTTTTGGGGGGGGGTGTTATGGGTGGGATATAAACAAAAATATTTTGACATTTAGGGCAGACAATAGATATATGATTTATGTGAATATGATGTAATGGATAAGAATGTCTGATGCTAGGTATAAATAAAAATAAAATGAAAAAAAAAAGAAAAAGACTTCCTTTTATTGTCATTCAAATTTGAACTTTACAGTACATATAAGAACGAAATGTCGTTGCATTAGCTCGTTGTAGTGCAGGATAAAAGAGCAATAAGGTGCAGATATAAATAAATAGATTACTGTACAGATAAATATATCGCACTTTTGCATCTGCATCTACGTTTATGGATGTAAGTAGAGCAGGGATCCCCAAACTACGGCCCGCGGGCCGAATCCGGCCCCCCAGCATCCAAAATCCGGCCCACAGGAAGTCCCAAGTTAAAAAAAAATGTATTTTTTTTTTTTTTTTTTTTTTTTTTAATCTTTCCTTTCTAATCCATTTTCTTCCGCTTGTTACTCTTGGTGTCTCCTAGCCGCTCAGGCAAATCATATTGTCTAAAAATGCATTTTCCCATTAATAACGTGACAATGTTAAATGTTGATGAACATCAATGTTAATTGATGTTAAATGACAAAACGGATTATAAAGACAATGTATATACGTATGTATATATATATATATATATATATATATATATATATATATATATATATATATATATATATATATATATATATATATATATATCCATCCATTTTCTACCGCTTATTCCCTTTGGGGTCGCGGGGGGCGCTGGAGCCTATCTCAGCTACAATCGGGCGGAAGGCGGGGTACACCCTGGACAAGTCATATATATATATATATATATATATATATATACCCCAGCCAAATTTTTTTAACCCAATGCGGCCCCCGAGTCAAAAAGTTTGGGGACCCCTGATGTAGAGTTCAGTGACAGGAAGTGCCATTGTTATTGTTCATGTTGGACCGGACCGCCATGCCAGTCACATGACCACCTCCCAAAAGAATGTCTAATCAGGCTTTGATGGGGCCCATTAACCTCATCAAATATAAATGCTGGACTGGAATCATCCACTTAAACTTTGGCAACAGCCTAACGTCTGGAAGTCTGTCTGTGTGTGTATATACTGAAAGTGTGTGTGTGTGTGTGTGTGTGTGTGTGTGTGTGTGTGTGTGTGTGTGTGTGTGTGTGTGTGTGTGTGTGTTGGGGTGGGGTGGGGTGGGGAGGTGTCCTGTGCCACATTATGGAACTTTTCAGCGTCACGTTCAGTGGAGAATGTTTACCAGTGTGATGGCTCTCTGCCTCTATTGTACTGTCAGACTCATCAGTCATTCATGTTGCAAACTGAAATGTTGCCAGTTTGTTTCTGGCTGAGGGAGACGTTTTATTTAGGGAGGGGCGGAGCCAACATGCAGGAAGTAACGCTAACAGGAACAGGAAGTGCTGCTGTCATGTTTGAGATGTAACGACAACAGAAAATGTAACCAACATGAACTGTGTCAAAAAATATATATCAAAAATGTATATTTATTTATTCAACTATTATGATCATCAATATTATTTGGTGGCAGGGAAAAACATATGAAGTAAATACTGTTTTCAATTCTTTCTTATAGAAATTGTACAATTACAATAAATCTGAATATGATTCGCCAAAATACATGTAAAAATAATGAACATTTTATTTATTAAAATAAGAAACGCATATAAACCGTAATTAAATTTAAAAAAATGTTAATTATTATTTGTATGTGAAGTTTTTAAAGTGGAAGCACAATTTTTTTTTTTTTAAATGATTGAATTATTCTAAATGTAAAATACTTTATTTGGTGCTATTATTCTTGTTGTGTGTTAATACCATGACCTCAATAATACCAGTCAAAAGTTTAGAGACTCTTTGGTATCCTATTGAATGAGAACGTGTTTTCAAACTTTTAAATGGCACTGCATTGTATTATCTACAATGCTACAATTTGTAGTACTGTATAACACAACTGGTAAATTACTGTATAACACAACAGGTAAATTAATGTATAACAGGAGAAATATAATCTTAGAGAAAAATGTAATTTAAAACATTTGTATGCACGTACAACACTTAAGACCTTCAGTATATCTGTATGTGGAATTCAATTATGGAATGGATTAAGCAAAGCAATCAAACAATGTACTAATATGATCCACTTTAAGAAACTCTTCAAACTTAAAGTGTTTACAAAGTACAAAGAAGAAGAACCATGATAAACATTCTGAATTTATTTCATCCATCCATTCATTCATTCTCAAAATAATCTTACTCATCTCACCATATGAAATATAACTTACTTCACCAATTATTATTTATTTATTTATTTTTATTGGGATTACTTATGGAATGTATTGTGAATAAATTGAGAACAGGAAGTGAACAAAAGTTTTAGCAACTGTTATGTAAAAGAAAAGGGGTAGGATTAAATAAGCTCTGCTTCTTCCTACTCCTTTTCGAACATGTTGAAAAGAGAAACTGGAAATTGTGATGTATCATGTTGTATGCTTGCATGTTCAAAATAAACTCAAACTCAACTCAACAGTAAATTACTGCACATCATTTAGGATGAATGATGTAAGAACATCCTGGAGTGCACTATAAGCATTGGAATAGTATTTGAATATGTTTCGCACATTCAAATGTACTATTTTACACAATTAAATCCACGACAGCAGCATTATATTAACTTTTACTTTAGTGACTAAATTGAAATTGATTCCATTTAATAAATTATATGTAAAAGATTCATCTGAATGAAAAACTTGCAGATTCTTGTGCTTTGAGGCTGATTTTAACATGCGACAAAGTCAACAAAAAGTTTATTTTCTAATAACAATTTAAAACAGTCAATATTGCTTCAAAGTGCTTTACACAATAAAACTAACAAAACAACAAAAATTAATAAGGAAAAAAAACAGTAAACAGCAGAACTAAAGTAATGAATAGCCATAACAATAGCAAAAAGTTAAAAAAAAAAATTAAACAAGTGCGTTTTTAGTGTTGATTTAAAAGTTCAGAGAGATAATACAGTACCTCTAAGATCTCCAGGCAGTCTAAGAAACTCTGGTCAGACAACCTTAGAGCTGCAAAACAAGTAATTTGTATGAAAAAGGTGGAGATTTATCAAGAAATAATAAAAAAAATACAGGCAGCCAGTGGAGAGAAACCAGTGCAGGAGTGATGTGCTCAGGTTTTCTAGTTCCTGTGAGAGAGTGTCGCCACATTTTGGAGCAGTTGTAAGCATCGAGTGCAGGACTGATGAATGCCCAAGTACTAAGAGTTAGTCCAAGCAGGATGTTAATCCACAACTGATATGTGGGCTGTTATGGTTTGACCTTCCCAAGGAGTCTGGAAGAAGCACTTTTAACCACTGAATTGATCTGCATTTGCGGCCCGCGGCGCAAGTTTTGTTGGCCCGCCGCATACTGTCGGGAAAAAACCCCAGTAAAAATGTAAGAAAAAAAGAGCAAAAACAAATAATGTACCGTATTTTCCAGACTATAAGGCGCACTTAAAATCTAATGTGCGGCATAATTCTGGTTGTGCTTACCGACCTCGAAGCTATTATATTTGGTACATGGTGTAATGATAAGTGTGACCAGTAGATGGCAGTCACACATAAGAGATACGCCAGTAAACAACACCAAATGTTCAATTGAGAATATAGAATATTACACACATAGCTCAAAAATCTGTCAAAATGTTTTATAGTACGACTTTGGTAAGGTATGAAGTCGCACCGCTTGATGGATTGTCGGCGTATTAAACATGCGAGTATTATCATGATACGTGTATAAGGACCGTAAAATAGCACCTATTAGCAGACATTATCTGCTGGGTTTTTTTCGCAATATAATGTAAAACCAACTTCTCTTACCTTCTGGTACCTGCTGATCTGTATTTGGGATCTGCATGATTACTGAAAATGTGCGCGCGTCCGCCATTGTAGTCCGTGCCGACGGCGTATTCATAAGCTTCTTCTTTTTCTCTATCTTCTTGTTATTAGGCAGTCATCCTCCACTGCTGCCATTACTAATATAAAGTAGTGTAAAGTTCTTACTTATATATGTCAGTGGACTCGCTATCAAAGCGCTAAAAACTGTAGTGGGTTTGCATAATTCACCCACAGAACTTTAGTTATTAGAGGGTTCCAGTCGGACAGTTTTTCACGGGACACATTTCTGGTGTTGATGTTGCCTTATTGAGCCAAAGATGAGGAGATGCTGCTCCGTTATCGTCGTCGTTGTGGCTTGTGCAGCCCTTTGAGACACTTGTGATTAAGGGCTATATAAATACACTTTGAATGATTGATTGATTATTGATTTAAGTAAATTCTGAATGTCATTAAAACAGTTAGCTCCATCTCTTGACAATTCTTCCACTCCCGCCCTTGCACGCTACACCGCTACAACAAAGATGACGGGGAGAAGACTCTGTCGAAGGTGAGCCACGTAAATAAGACCGCCCACAAAACGGCGCATCCGGAAGCGACTGTCAGAAAGCGGCTTGAAGATGATCTGTAAAACATCATCTATGCAACAATTTCACTAAAGAACCACCATTACATGTTATGTAGACCACAAAGAAGTGTTTTAAATGTAGAAAAAAATCATAATATGACCTCTTTAATGCGCCTTATAATCTGGTGTGCTTTTTGTGTGAAAAAAGACCTGAATAGACCCACTCATCGGCAGTGCGCCTCTTAATCTGGTGCGCCCTATGGTCCGAAAAATACGGTAATGAGAAAAGCCTGAAATTGTGATACTAATAAATAATAATCATATGCTTTGCCACCGATAACAATGTTTTATTGTTAAATATGTATAGCGTCTGTTTTCAGCATTTCTTTTTTTACCAAATATATAATGGCCCTCGCATGTTTAACATTTTTAGTATGCGGCACTTGTTGGAAAAAGTTTGGAGATTCCCGAAGTAAAGGGAAAATAACCCCTGATTTCCACAGGACACGCCACGCCCGCCAGGGGCGCCGCTAGGGATTTTGGGCCCCATGAAAAAAATCTTTACAGGGCCCCCAACACAGTGTCATTATTTTTTCTGTATTATAGTTTCATCATCATTAGGGGCCTCTCTGGGCCCCCCTCCATCATGGGCCCCTAGAATCCGTCTCCTTTACCCCCCCTTTTTGGCGCCCCTGACGCCCGCGGTGCATAACCGCCGCAGAACTGTAGCTCTATCTGCCATCCGGCAATCTCCACCGCCGTTCTGTGCGGCCGCAGGCAATCTGAAATCAACACACCTGACGCTGATGAAAACTCTACTCCCTTCATAAGCCAGTGTGTCCTGCGTTCTAGTGCCAGAACGTAGCTACCTGTCTCAGTACTGTAAACCTACACGTCTCTAGATTTCCCTACTTGCATTCGCTCTCGCTGTGTTTCCCCTCCTCTGTGCTCATCGTCTTGTGTCCTGTGTCGTTATCCCGCAGCTTTCCCCCATTTCCCGGTTTCGAGTTGTGTGTCTCGTCTCCCTGGACTCCCTCTGGACTCCCTGCTCCCTTCCTGGATCTCGACCTCACGCCTGGACACAGACCTTGACGCCTCGCTCCTACCTTTGACCTCTCGCTTGCCCACGGACCTCCGAGCTTGCCTTGCCCTCCCTGGATTTCCACCTCTCGCTCCACACGCACCTTCAACAACTCCTGGTAACACTCAGTCACACAGTACTTATTTGGATTAATTACACACTCCACTTCCTTGTGTTTAATAAACACGTCTCAAGCTATTGACGCCCCTGTCTCAGTGCCGTCTCCTTCTCCATAGTACTGTCACACTGGGCCCAAGATTGAGCCTTGAGGCATCCCACAAGTTCGGAGCTTTTTCAGAAGAACCATGTCCAAGGCTGACAGCGAAATACCTCACATTTTTCGCGGATGTCATTTTAAAATACGGTGTGATTGCAGTTGGGTTTAGACCACATTTTGTAATATTGTTGACAAAAATATCAGAAATGGTCTTGACAAAGCAGAGGTGAACAAGTAGTGGACTGAAGGTGAATCACTGCCGTACAAACTCCATCACCTTGCAAATACTGTATGGTGAAGACATAATTAGCATTATTTGTTTCTATCAGTTATTTATTGCCTGCACCCTCCTGACGCCAGCGAGGCCTTTGTGAGGAAAAAGGAGCACAATGCAGATCCATAATTCATAGCAATGCTAGAGTTAATGCAGTATTCACACGATAATTAGGATTAATTTTTGATTGGCGCCTCAGGGCAGCGCTGCATTGCTGAGGCGGCCATTATTACCTTATTAGTGTAACTGTCAGCCGCCTGCTTTAGTTTACAAATGCACTGTCTTGTATTTCAGCATCAGAGGCTTGTGGTCCTGGCTTGCTGCTTATCAGCGGCGCTAACAAGAAGCCGTGTCACTTCAATGACCACACCGGCGCGTTTGTGTGTTTGCCGCAGTCAAAACAATACCATCATTTAGCGTCACACACTTGCTGTCCTCTTCCTGCACACCTACACACAATGTGTCCTTATAGTTGGGAGGGCTTCGAATAAACTGACAAGTCAGGATTGTTCAGGAGTTTTTGGTATTTTTTTTGCATTGAATGAATGAAATAAGTTTATTTCGGTCATATAATCAACCATCAACCATTAACCATTTTGTGTGACCAGTTTAAGAGTACAGATTATACATATATAACAACCATACACATTTACACACAAAAAGAAAAGAAAAGAAAAGAAAAAGCATGACCGAAAAAGGAATAGGCTGAAGCCAAGGCTTATATTTGCCTATCCTATACCTTCACTGAGACATTGTCTATGAAGTGCTTTATAACATGCTTTAATGCAAAGAAACCAATTGTGAAATGAAAGTCATGGTAAGGAAAACCTGTTGTAGAGTGGAATGTACTTTTGAACCACTTTAGTAAAAATATCAACAGCACATAATGATTATGCAATTCAATTCAGTATAAATCATGTGACTTGTGTACAGTTAAAAAAAAATATTGATACACAATTTAGGAATGAAAATAATGCCAAGCCCATGTCACTTACAGTGCATCTGGAAAGTAATCACTTGTTCTACATTTTGTCATGTTACAGCCTTTTTACAAAATGGAATAAATTCATTTTTGTCCTCAAAATTCTGCAGACAATACCCAATACTTTATTTATTTTTAAATGTTGCACATTTATATGATATAGACATAATATAATATAATATATCAGTATATATAATATACTGTACATATATTATGTAAATATTACGTATACCATATTTTTCGGACAAAAAGTCGCAGTTTTTTTCATAGTGCGACTTATATATGTTTTTTTCCTTCTTTATTATGCATTTTCGGCAGGTGCGACTTATACTCCGGTGCGACTGATACTCCGAAAAATACGGTATATGTTAGATTTTACATCGCTATATTTAGTCTATTTATACCTGCATTGTCCTTTCCATCATTGTAACTGAGCTACTGTGTGGAACAATTTCCCTTGTGGATCATTAAAGTGTATCTAAGTCTAAGTCTAATTAAAGAAAAAAGTCACATAAGTATTCACAGCCTTTGGTCAACACTGGCAGCAATTATAGCCTTCAATTCAAGTATTTTTGAATACGATGCCACAAGCATGGCACACCTAAAAATACATGTTCACATCGTCATTATGGCGTGAAGAATTTTGAGAACAAAAATGTAACAACATAACAAAATGTGAAAAAAGTGAAGAGCTGTAAATACTTTCCGGATGCACAGTACAGTATGTAAAAAATGTGTATACTTGTACTTCAACATTATATGTTATTCACATTTATTTAAAAAAAAATAAATAAAAAAAAAATAAATAAAAAAAAAGTGCATTTGAACACACTTTAACATTCTATTTTTGTGACACATTTGTAAAGTTTGCATTTTGTGAGGTGACAAGTTTAATGAGTGTAAGAAGGAAAACTTGCAATATAAATGTAATTTAATTTGATATACATTATATAATTTATATATATTTATATTATAGACAGCAAATACACACCATGTGTGCGCACACGAAGACATAACCTAGAGGAGGGTTTCCTGGCTGGTCCACGAATATGACGCACCTCTAAAGTAGGGGATGCAGGGTCACCATGGTAACAGGAGATGCAATTCTCCTTACGACAAGAGAATGTGGAAGTCAACATGAAGCTTACGTAGTTACATACTGTTGCTTTAAGCCAGTAAAGTCCCATTAGTTTGCATTATCTGCGATAAAACGTCACATTTATTCACCCTTCCCCACTAGAAGATGTGTTTGTTATTGTGGTTGTAGTCTACTAGGGCGACACTGAGAGATAGTTCTTATATTTCGGTTTGAAATGCAACAGAAAATAGACAGAAAATAAAAAGCTACCTTATAGTATGAGAACATAATACAATAGTATTTTTTGTAATACGTTTTTGTTATTATGTACTATTATTGGGTGAAAAAGAAAAGGCCTCC